>NC_069122.1:20008705-20296205 GCF_026914265.1 Mya arenaria
GAAAGGCGGTTGTTTTGGATGATGCAATAATTCATCACAAATATTGTTGCATCAGCTGTTTTATTGGTATTTTCCAATAGTTAAAAGATGATGCAATATTGCACAATAAAAAAATTGCTTTTACCATGAAAAAATATAAGGAAATATGCTATTGAAAACAATGGAAATTTCAAATCAAAATTTGAAGGCAGATTTTGTAGTGTCCGTAACATTAAATATGTAAAAAAATGCAACTTAAAATCAAAATATTCCAAAAATATTTCAGCCATTAAACATACTCATACAGAGGTTTTTATTTGTGGAATGCCACATTTCTGTCATTAATACATATGTAGATACAAACCCATGGTTACGGACTCTACAGATTTTTTAACCCTGAAAATCTTACAGGTGAACCTCCTTCTTTTTAAGAATGTGAATCATGAATGCCCAAAGCAACAAAAAATTGGAAGTTTGATTAATAATCAGTCTTGCAAAACAGTTATCACTTGTAAATGGGTGAATTTTCAATGTTTTTCATGCATATAACAAGGGATACTTATTGTGATTTTGAAAAATTGGCAAAAGCACCACTTTATGTTAATAAGTCATATTTTCTGTAATAATTTGTCTATTTTCTTGATTTACCCACCAAAATTTAGCACTTGAAATTTTCTATAAGCTGAGGTAATGCATTTTTTCCAAATCATCATGCAAAATAGATATATAACAGTTTGAATATATAAAAAAATCAAATGAGACAGCATAACGCTTGAAAATGGCCATTTTTGGGATAGGTTTTTTGCTGTTACTCGAATACAAATTGATATTTTCACTTGAAATTTGGAGGCCAGCAGGAGTGGACTAGGTTACATGCTTTGGCTGCAAAGAATTAAGTTTGAAATCACACACTTTCCTTCAATCTATGTATAACAACCAAAAAATATAAAATGGACAAATACCGTGTTTTAGCCGTTAGCATTCAAGAATTATAAACCTTCCATAGCATAGCTTTGTATTTTAAGTTTTACATTGTTGTTTTTCCATGGCGTGCTGTAAAAATCTCAAAGTAGATTCAATTAAGGATAATCTTCTTGTTTTTCTCTCGACATAATATGTTTTTCCATGTCCATTTAGAAGGTTTTGAAATTGGAACCTAATGCAAAAGCATGGAGCCAATGTGTTATGTGTGTGGCATTATATACACATTTAAATACCTTAGTCCTACAAGGAGTATTAGGACACGGTGTATCGCCATGACAGGGCGCAGAACATGGGTGTTCACAGAAATCCCTTCTCTTGGTACATGGCTGCACGCAGGTCTGGCCTTCCTCCAAACAAGGGCCCTTAATCATAGCAGAACATTATAATACTGTATCATGCTTTTAAAAAAATGGCTCCTTTTCTTTAAAAACAGCTTTGTTCCACAATAGTTTTTTTTACATTATAAAGCGAAGAATTCAATTAGGCATTTTCTCGAAGATGCTCCTATTGTTTTGGGTGAGTTCCATATTGGAAAAGTGATTGAATAACGAATGTGGCAAAGGGAACTCACCCAAAACAACAAGAGTGTCGTAGAGCAAATGCCAAATCTTTGTTTTTTAGTTGATAAAGAGTCATATCTCAACAATTATAAGTCAGAGCTATCAGCTTAGCTGTAAATGTGCATATTGTCTCTGACAACATTTATATCATATTTTAGTTGAAAATGTTGAACACATTTTGAGTTATCAAGGGTCAAGTTTTTGCATTCCACCAATGTCCAGGCCCCAATTTCTCGAAACTTCTTAAGCTTAACAGGCTTAAGTCGCTTATTTCAGTTAGCCAAAATACATACTAATAATGGATTTTGATCAATGAAAAATGTTTTTTCTAATTAGCATACAGATTTTTCTTATATAATTTATAAAAACTCTTAAAGAAGTAAATATAACGCATATTATAGAACAACAAAATAGTGAGTTTAGCTTAATCCTGTTATAAGGGACTTAAGAAGTTTCGAGAAATTGGGGCCAGGTTATGAAAATACCCCCCAAACAGACCAGCTAACCAACTTGACACTGTTATATACCTTGTGACATGTACGTATACAGCAATGTTTGCCGCATGGCAGTGGCTTACTGCACTTCATTCCACACGAGATGTCCGACAGATGGCAGGCAATGTTAGAACGCATCTGAAACAGGTCAATAAACATTTTTCTATTTTTGTTTTTCTGGTAGAAACCAGTAAACACAATACATACTGTCTTCGAAATTAAGGATTTACTTGGAACAATCCAGAATACTTTATGATTATAAAAGAACAACTACAAATAGTTCAATATAATATCAGTGTTTTATTATAACAAGAGTGCTGCAGAGGGAACGCTAATCTGTAGTTGTTTTTCAGTAAATCTGGGGACATAACTCAATAATTATTAAAGCCAGAGTTATGCTCCTTGTTATACATGTGCATATTGTCTCTGACAACATTTAAACTAAGTTTGATTTGAATACCCAAAATGGCTTTTGTGTTATGGCCAAGGATAACAAATTTGAATGACAACAACACAAAAGCTATCCCAATAGTGCAACTATTCTGATATGAATACTTTTTAACTAATGGATGGATTGACTAGTCATGTTATAACATGACACTTAACTTCCCTCACATAAATATTCACAACTGTGAAATCAATTGAGAGATTTATCAGTCATTTGATAACCCTGGTCAAACAAATGCACGAGGAATGGGATGCAATATATTCTTTTGTTAAACAAAGTAGGTAATTATCGAGGTCAGTTGGTTCTGATTAATTGTCATGTCGATTGTTTATCAAAGTGGCGATAGCACTCACCACATGGTTTCCCATACACATCTTCTTGGTGAGCTCTGTACACGGTGGACAGATCTCATCACTGTGGCAGTTGTGGCGAACTGTAACACACAAAATAGATACAGCTTTACTTAATAGCCCATGATATACTGTAAGAAAATGTAAGAAGTGTAAATGTAAGAAATTGACAGACAAAGTCTCGTTTTAATGAATATGCATGCGGCAGGGGAGAGAACTCACCATCCAATGAAATCACATGTTAAAATGAAATACTCTCCAATTACCCTTTATTGTCAGTTGTCTCCACAGGCGAGTGGTCTACCTAGCTCTTTTAGCATTTTTAGTAATAGTGAGTATCAGGTGTATTCGATGATGAGGACAAACAGACATACAGACTGGGTGATAATTATAGGGGCTTACCTTGGTGGTTGCAGCCATGCTCTCTCGTACAAGGTCTGTGACACTCTGGGGGCTTGGTGCCACAAGGTATTGGAGGGTACATTACTTCAGTACCACAATGACAGGTCAGTTCATCAAAACCTGCAAGCAATAAACATGGATACGTACAATCAGAGACAAACAAATTAATACAATACTGCCTTCTGACTTCAATTAACGGCACATATTTCATGTCCCGCCCAGATGATGGTTAGTCATTTGAGAAAAGGTAAGGTAACCACTGGATTTAAAGTTATGTTTTGAAACTAAACCACAGTATGACCTCTAACGTTGATACCCTCTATTTGAAGAATATGCTGTTTAAAGATACATTTACACAATTTGGTAAAACCCTGATGGGGAAAAGTTTTTCACTCAGAATTCTGAAAAAAAAGAGTTCTAAAACCTGAAAAAAATGTAGCTTTAACATTTCGACTTTTTTTGTCATTAATATGTAACTTGTATCAAAATAATAATATACATACTGGCCATGAGACAGGGCGGGCAGTTATTCTTGTGGCAGGGTTCATCACACTTGTGGAGCCCACAGCTCAGTTTACGCCCACACACCATATCACATGAATGTTCCTCCAGCTGTTGAAGGAAACAAGATGTTGTTTAATGCCAGTGGGTATCAAGCCACATTAAATGTAAAAGGTTTGGCACATTCTGGCTTTAACCCAATGAAATTGTCTGTGAGCAAATCTATACCTTTTCTCAACTAGTTATCTAGCATCAGCCTCAGTTTCTAATAGTTTAATTATTGCTAGATTGAGAGCGTAGCGGTATGAACAGAATTCATCAATACTGTAGCGGTATACTGTAGCAGTATGAACAGAATTCATCAATACTGTAGCGGTATACTGTAGCGGTATGAACAGAATTCATCAATACTGTAGCGGTATACTGTAGCGGTATGAACAGAATTCATCAATACTGTAGCGGTATACTGTAGCGGTATGAACTTAATTCATCAATACTGTAGCGGTATACTGTAGCGGTATGAACAGAATTCATCAATACTGCAGCGGTATATAATACTGTAGCGGTATGAACAGAATTCATCAATACTGTAGCGGTATACTGAAGCGGTATGAACATAATTCATCAATACTGTAGCGGTATACTGTAGCGGTATGAACAGAATTTATCAATACTGCAGCGGTATACTGTAGTGGTATGAACAGAATTCATCAATACTGCAGCGGTATATTGTAGCAGTATCAAAAGAATTCATCAATACTGCAGCGGTATGAACAGAATTCATCAATACTGCAGCGGTATACTGTAGCAGTATCAAAAGAATTCATCAATACTGCAGCGGTATACTGTAGCGGTATGAACAGAATTCATCAATACTGCAGCGGTATACTGTAGCAGTATGAAAAGAATTCATCAATACTGTAGCAGTATGAAAGAATTCATCAATACTGCAGCGGTATGAACAGAATTTATCAATACTGCAGCAGTATACTGTAGCAGTATTAAAAGAATTCATCAATACTGCAGCAGTATACTGTAGCGGTATGAACAGAATTCATCAATACTGCAGCGGTATACTGTAGCAGTATGAAAAGAATTCATCAATACTGTAGCAGTATGAAAGAATTCATCAATACTGTAGCAGTATGAAAAGAATTCATCAATACTGCACAAATCAGATATAATAATCGGCTAGATAACATGAACATTTAACATACCACACAACAAGGCTGGCCACATTTGTGACGACCACAGGTTTTTTTCCTATTGCATCGTCTATCACACAGGAAAACATGATCAGACCCTGAAATTGTTAAAACAATTAATAATTTAGTCAAATATTCAACATTTCCAAGTTGAAAACAACAATGAAACAATGACTAAGGAGGTATCAATACACTAAATATTTTGAAAAAAATGTTAACAATTCTTTGATATTCAATGATCCATGAGCAACTCACATTTTTGTGCACACACTGATACCAACAAGGAGAACAAGGCAACGACATCTTTGTAAGAGTTAGAAATAAAAAAAACTTACCAGTTTTCTCATTGATTTCCGTGCACTTGAATTCCTGGTCTTTGAAGAGGCACCTACATGACAGCATGGTGAAGCCTGTACATGGCCCACACGGCCCCTCGTGACACGGCAGTGTACAGTGGTGGGGGGAATCTGTAATAGTGCATGATGTCAAAGTATGTGACGCAATCCACGAAAAACCAGGCCACAGGTGAAAACTTCGTAATGCAAGATAGCATATGTGATTTTTTCACAAGCTGATTTTTTAAGCTAGACAGCATTTTTTTTACTGTCAATTAACAAAGAAACAGTAAAGGTATAACCAATGTTATGCATAATAAATAGGCATGTCAAGAATACGTGATTGCTCACACATTACATAATTTTCCCCTATGGCCTTGTTTCCCCAGATTGGTCATATAATAAAATTTTACATACAGTCGAAACCGGTTGGCTCGATATCCCAGAGACTGGCCAAAATACTTCAAGCCTTGCAAATATTTAGCCAAGCAGGAATGCTAACAAAGAGTTAAACGAAATGGGTCCTTTAAAACCAGTTTGACCAAATGAGGAAATAATGAGCCAACGGGTTTTCAATAATACATTTTAAGGGCACCTTAATCATTAAATTTCTAAACTCTTTTTTCTTCAGTTATTGATCTGGGGCTCCTTTCAATGAAGGATATAAGTCATAACTTTAAATATCTGAATATCATGGGAACGTCACAAATGGCAACACATTGATTTTTATTATTTCCTTTTGACGTTTTTCGCTTTGACCTTGGTCCAAGTTGAATTCACACAAATTATAGCAAATAATGACAATATTTCAATTGAATGTCAAAAACATTTCAAAAAACATCCATCTAGAGGTAGGTTTGGGGTTGGTACAGGAAATGTAAGGCTTTAAAATCCAGCTTCTTTAAATCAGTTTGTTTTTTAACCATACACTACAATAACACCAACCTTTCGGTCCACAATCCAAAGCCTTATTACACACAGCACCACAAGTTGGTATGGCATCATAGCAGGAAATTCTGGGCTCTAACCCCAGCTCAGAGATGTCTCGGGCTCCACAAGGGCACTTGGTCACATTGGCAGGCAGTCGAGTGCAGCTTCCACAGTCGCCGGGATGACAAGAATTTTCACAGGTGTGGTTACCACAATCAAGCGTTCTGGGAGAAAAAGAGCTGACTTAAAATATCAGTATATCAAGCCTCCAACATAAATGATGCAATGCCATTGGTCCAGGACTGGTCATGCAGTGACCCAATATTTTTCCATAATGGATCACCAAATTATATCATACCAAAATGGCATCTACTTTCCAATTCCAATAAATGAAACATGTCCCATAAATTGATCAATATAAACGGGTTGTCAACGTGATATATACGTTACAGGGTTAGTGGGTGACCAGATATAGGATATAGGTCGAGATTCGCTCTCAAACCTGATATGGTTTCCATTGCCCTGTATATCCCATATCGGGTCACCTACTGACCCCTGAACTCATAATAATTTGCAATCACAGAAGTGATTAATACCCCCAGATGATATCTAGACACATGAATGGTGAAATGTCATATTACTTTAACTAAGTCCAGGGCCAAGTTTATTTTTTGACCAAGTTAAATGTCAACACTGACCAACATTCCTACAAAGTTTCATGAGTACAGATGAAATAATTTTAGTACTACATGCAACACAAGATTTTTCAGTGAGCATAAGTGACAAGACAGGAGAGAACATGACGCGGCACATGCAACTCCTTTTTATATACCTGGGGAAGTATTCATTTCCTAACTTGAGTCAAATTCCTAAATTTTTCATAGTCAAATTAAAAGATAGTATAAGAGTTCTGAACATGAAAGTGTGTATTTCAGATATTATGTTATATATTTAGTAAATATATCATAAGTGAGAAACTTAAGGAAATGATGTAAGTTGTTTTATGAATAGCGCTACTTGGGGTATTATATGAAATTCTATTGTAAAATAAAGTATCAATGAAAATGAAATAAAAATTTACAAAGTCTAATGACTTATTTGTCACATAAATTTAAATGGTTTCTTTCCATATGTATAGAACTCTCTTAACCCTTTAGCGCATGTATACGAGATAGGCCGACATAGCTCATTACCAGATGTATACGCATTTGGCCGACCGTATTCATTACTGGATGTAAACGCATGGCCCGCATATTTCAATAGGGTCATTTCAATATTTCAATTTTGCATCTTTCTTTTTGTAAACAATATCCCGGATGTTCATAAAATTAAAGTTTAACCTTTTGTGTATTGATTTTTCCTTGAAAATATCGTCTGCTAAATTGAGAAGGTGTTTATACTCCCAATCGCAGGTGTGATATCCCATTGTGACGTAATAAGACCACGAGCTAAGTACTGTATGGAATTTCCCCCAAATTCATTGATGCGTAAATCATTAAATATATTACGTCAGTTCAGTTTACCATTAAAATCAATTGAGATTATATTTACTTAAAGGTAATATTTTGTTTACAAACAAAAGAAACAATTAGTAAATGAGAAAATGATGGGTAAATTTTCTGTGAAGCTTATATAATGTCCATCATAGTTTTGGCTGTAAAATAGGTCATGTGCAAGCGTTTTGTTTGATCTAGATCTTTTTATTCATACCGGAAAATCATTTATCGGCTTTCTTTTTTTGTAAACAATTTTATGAGGGGGTAATAAAGTTAAACAGACACCTTGGACTGGATCTCTCAGCTGGATGACACCGGATATTCCTGACATTTTTCTGTGTATTAATACACAAGAACATAAATTGTCGGCTTTTTAATCCAGATGGGTCTTTTTTATGATAGGGGTAATAAAAATTAGATCGATCCCAGCATTTTATTACCCTTTGATTTAATGCAATTATGACATTTCAAAGAAATGTTACAAATCCATCTTGAAAATACATTCACAGCTGAAATAAAATAATTTAATATTTCATCATTGACACCATTTATTAGATAATTTAATTATCTATAATAAATGAATTCACATAAAAAAGATTTGGACACAATTATTTGGAGTAACATTGATTTTAAGGTCATACTGCTGTATTCATTTTCTCATTTTCAAATATCCAGAAAAGTACCTATGCAGATAAGGACTGCTTATCAGTATGATGGCTATTGACTGGGAGGTGTAATCTGGCCACTTGTCTATGTGCTAAAGGGTTAAGAATGATAACAATGACTTGTTAAAGACATTGTTTCATGAGAAGGTATCATTTGAAAAGAGAGATTTGATGTGAAGTGAACAAATATGCAACCAATGTTAGGAACTCAAACAAAAGTCAAAGGAGAATTGTCCATACTTGTTACAAGGAGTGTCACAGCTGTAGGATTCCTGGAAGGATTCCTCACTGCCACAGACAACCTCACGACTCCCATGGCCTCCGTAACACTCTGGAAATGAAAGAAAAGGTTGGTTACGAATTTGAGGAAAGTATTTCCAACATGTTACAAGGTGCATCACAGCTATAATATTCCTGGATGGATTCCTCGCTGCCACAGACCACCTCACGATTACCATGGCCTTCGTAACACTCTGCCTATGAAATAATAATAACAAGCATTTTCAGTGAAAAGATATCCCCCGCCAACCATGGCTTGTTTGTGCTTGATGGCTTGTTTGTGCTTGAAGGTTAAAAAAAATCTCAGAAAGAATAAGATAAGCACATTGGTTTATCCCTTTCCGAGCCAAATTATAAAATATTGACTACTTTAAGATAATTTTTTTTAACAAAATAAATCAGAGAGATGATTAAATAAAACTGTCTTTTCCGAAACTGCTTACTCGGAAACATCAATCATTGCAAAATAGTACTCAATAGTTGAGATAAAAATGTAGCCGTAGAAATTCACCGAAGAAGTTCATTGCAGGATGTTGGTTCATATAACATTCAAGTTTCATTAAATTCTAGCAGCTAGTTACTGAGAAACGGCTGCAAACAATGATTTTTTTTATAAATCAAGGGCAATAACTCTAAGGAAAATTGACCAATCCAAAAGAAAAATAGACAGGCATCATCACAGTATGTTGGTTCTTATTTATTCCAAGTGTCATGAAATTCTACCAGCTAGTTGCATAGAAAAGGCTGCAAACATGGATCTTTTAATAAATCAAGGGCAAATAACTCATATAGAAATTACACAATCCAAAATATAAATAAACAGGCATCATCGCAGTATGTTGGTTCATATTTATTTCAAGTTTCAAGAATTTCTACCAACTAGTTACTGAGAAATGGCTGTAAATGAGAATTTTCAAAAAATCAAGGGCAATAACTCCAAATACAATTGACCAATCCAAAAAAAATGAACAGGCATCATCCCAGTATAGTAATTCATATTTATGAAGTTTCATGAAATTCTGCCAGCTAGTGACTGAGAAATGGCTGTGAATGTGCATTTTTCAAAAAATCAAGGGCAATAACTCCAAGGACAATTGACCAATCAAATTATTTTTTGGACGGGCATCATTCCAGTATAGTGGTTCATATTTATTTTAAGTTTCATGAAATTCTACCAGCTAGTTACTGAGAAAACGCAGGTGACGGACGGACGGACGGAAGGAAGGAAGAACGGACAAGGCCCTTTCAATATCCCCCTCCCTATTTCATAGGCGGGGGATAAAAAAAGGTTGCTTTTTGTGTCTTTTATCAAAAACATTTTTTTTGTTTTGTCCCTGTAACCATTAGATCTGCAGTAATCGAATAATCCACAGACAAATCACATCCATGACTATTCATTCATTCACAAAATCACATGTTCAGATGGCACCAAAAGCCTTGTTGAACTGACCTTGTTTAATCGTAACTTCACATTTATCACAGGGTCCGGAGTGGCACTTCGCCTGGCAGAAATGTTGACCACAGTTTAGTTGCCTCTCACAGGTTAACTCGCACTTGATCGTCATGGATTGACAGCATTTTGCCGTCTGTCTAGAAAAAATAAAAATTAATACATGAATTTTACATTACTTTTTTATAATTGTTTTTCAAATGTATGCCTAACAAGAGCTGTCACAGTATGTGACGAATGACCCCGAATATGACATTGACCTATGAACAAGGTCAGTACATAAAAAATTAAAGATAAAACACTGACCTTTGATGTATGCATGTGGATCTTGCATACAACACACAATCTTTATATGCCAAACACATTTGCCAAGTTTTTGTTGTAAATCTGTCATATCCATGACAAAATTACAGCCTGGCTATGACATCTATGTGCATATATGCAGCATTACATAATAATATAAAGTAAGGAATGCTTATGAACAAGTAGAATAATTACAAAAACACAAATTACCTGTCATTGATGTTTTGAAACACCACATGAGACCCATGCATGGTCACTGTTATATGTCAGTGTTGTTTTTGGTCTTATGCCAACTAACCCAGAGATATAGATATGGTCAAGACAAGAACCTGATGTGGGCAAGTTGTACACTGCTATCACATACATTGTGTCCTTTGATGTCATTACAAGTTGACACGTAAGGGTTTGTAGTAAATTTTGTAATGTCAAGGCAGCATTGAACAGAGGTAGGGACATGGGTCTTGCACATGACACGTCGTCTTGGTATGTCGAACACATGTGGCAAAATATTTTAAAATCTGTCCATACAAGAGAAAGTAACAGCCCGGACACGAGTTATTGAGCTGGACACACAGACGGACGATCAGACAGACGGACTGTGCGATTTTAATATGCCCACCTTTGGGGGGCATAAAAATTAATATTCACTACTATTTTCCTTACGATAACAAATACACACGTGCAAGTAACTTGAACTTTCTATAAATTGTTTTGGACTGCTTTTCTACGAAACAATAATAAATGTAAAACAGAACTTGAGGAGCACCACAAATAGGTATGATATGATTGTCCCACTGACATTGGAATAGTTGAAGAAAATGACCTCACATCTTTAATGATATAGGTCAAGAAAACCAACATCTTCTTGTTGCTTGATAATACTCAAACACACTAAAGAGGAAAACAATTAGACTTTCACCTTAATGTACATCATGTTATTAAATAATTAGTAGCTAGTTCATACTTGGTTTTCCCACAGTCACATGACTTGGTTACCATGGCGTTACACTCCGGACAGGGGCCAGGGTGACACAATCTAGAAAATAACACTCACATCTATAAACTTGTAAATTTAGGAAAATAAACGAAATAATGAGACCAATATATTATAAAAGGTAATTTACAAATACAATAAACTTTCACATCGCTCTACACATAGTTTTAGAATACAGACTAATATGTTCATTGTAAGTACTGCTATCACAATCTACATATACAGTCAAAACCGGCTGGCTCGATGTCGCAAATACTTCAAGCCTCACGAATATCAAAGTGGGCATGCTTGCAAAAAGAAAAACAAAATTGATCCTTTACATCCTGCAAGCCAAGCAATATGGAGCCAACAGGTTTCGACTATAGTAAACTGGACCCATATGTATTCAATGGAAAAAAGATTCTTTTCAAAGAGGCAACGAGGCCAAATTACGGCCCGCTATTAAACTCATTGTAAGCATCAAATTGAAGGAACAGCTGCCTCACATGTTACATGAGTGTTTACATCCCTCCCCTCGATCCTTCTGACAAACGTCTCCACAACTATGGGGTGTGTCCATTCTACTGGGTTCTGGGTCTCTAACTTTGCCTGTAATAAATGTTTAAGTCTCATTATGTTTTAGTGATGTAAACTTTTTTTTGTATGTATATCCAAATGACTTCTCTTAACCCTTTTTTAACCCTGAGAATGATAAAATAAAGCGCACAATATCATTACCGGTACGCAATTTGTATATCATGTGTCTTTCTACATACCTAAAATTCTATGTTGCTTTATGAACTAATGATTTGCATTTTTTAACTAAGAAGTTACCCCAGTAATGCATCTGCAACTCTTATTTGATCATAATTTACTCCATGATATCCATTGCAGAAATAAAACAATTAAAGCATAATTTGTTTTTTGTTTTTAGTGGGGTGCAAACCCACGCCAGTCAAGTCTAAATAAAGATAGACTAAATGGCTCATATTTTTCTAAACCTTACCAACATCAATAAATAGCAAAATATTTTGAGTTAAATTTACCACAGAAGCAGCGGTACTGGTTAGGGAATTTGAATGAGAGATTCTGGCATGCCGGGCATCGCCAGCCCTCTTTCTCCGTGCCTGATCCTGTGACAATGGAGTTGGGCGATCGAGCCCATTTCTTGATACATCTGAGGTGGAACACATGGTAACAGTTGGCGCAACTCCAAACAGCGTTCTGGGCTCGGACAGTCTCACAGCATACCATACACTCGTAGCTTCCTCGAGATAGTTGCTCTATCAATGCTCCTGGAAAAAAGACCAAATTGATTCTATGTTAAACTTCAGGTTTCATTTACCCAATGAAAAAAGGGCAAAAAGCACCCTGATGAAAACATTTTCTTTAAGTATCTTCCATTAGAAGTGAGCAGTTTTCATCATGAAATCTAAAGGATAAAAATCTTAGTAGCGCCATGTATGACCAGAAATTTATTAATTACAGCAAACACTATTTATCACATTTTATCATAATCAACTCCTTAAATCTGATTCTAATGGTTCAATTATTCTTGACCAGAAACTTCAACTTTTCACAGCAAACACTTTATCATTGACTCATTTCATCAGAATCACCTCCTTTTTATAATTTTATTCCATTGCTGCAATTTTTTATTGACCTGAAATTTAATTGACTTTTCACACCAAACACTATTTTCTTTGACTCATTTTATTATAATACAATCCTTCAATTTGATTCTATGGTTCATTTTTTACTTTTTGTAATTATTTTTGTATCTTATGATTTGGAAGAGATGAAAACCTACCAAGCTTAAAATCAATTTGTCTCTAATTTCGACCACTAAAAGAAACACCCTCCCCCTCTCACCTCTCTGGCTCTCATCCACTTTGGCTGGTTTTCTCTGTCTAGTTCCCCTCCCTGGGCCTCCCGGTTTCCGGCCTGGACCCGCATAAGTTCCGGTTTGCTCCCCTGAATCCTCAACATCATCAGTGTTATCTCCCTTGGCAACTCCTAGAAGGAGAGGATTATCTTTTAATGGGCTTACCATAGTAGTTTCATTTATATCCAGATATATTGTACCCAAAATAGAACGCAAGTCCTACTCTAAGTACACTTAGAGCAAACAAGAGTCTAAATTAGTTATACATTTAAGTATGATATAGTTAAGAGCTCTATAACTCGTATGAATAAGCCTAAGTCCATTTCTTGTGTCCATTTTGAGGTCATGAAAAAGTAATGCAAGCAATATTTGAACCCAGGATCACATTAATCTGTAGGTGAAAGGCAGACACATATTCTAGCTCACTCATAGAAACCACTTCTTGCACTTACAGACAAGCCATTACCATACATGTGATAATTTCTTGGGTCGATTCCGGGACACTTTTTGTAATGTCTGAATTTTTTTAAATGGGGAACGTCTATGGTGCATTCTAGAGCATATCTGGGGCTATTTTAGTAGTTTTTAATGTCGGGAAAATGTACCTATTTTGACTGCCAAGACTTATTTTTTACCTGATATGGTTTGTTTTTTTCTGCATTTTCTTGAAAAAATAAAACCACCAGATATTTTCCCAGGCTTTAAATGAAGTGCTAACCAGGAGGATATGCAGTCTACTTATGGTTTCATCAAAACAGGAAATAAACATCTATACGGGCACCTGTTTTCCCGCGCTTTTGAGAACACATCAGGAGAAAGACCCGCGGTTTTTGCAGGGTGTGATATTTGTGGGTTTAAACAAGAACATCGACTGAAGGATTTCAATTTTATTGCATTTTATAATCATACCAGCATGAATTAATAAAACTGAATAAATAATACAATAGACTTTCTATGTGTAATATGTATTTCAATATACACAACGATAGTTCGAAAAAAAAGTTCAAAACATTAAAATTCCTTATGGACGCGTAAGTTGTTTAAAGTATAACGACGTATCGACTTTGAAATTTGAATGGAATATGGGATGTTTTCCATGTTTTAATTTTGTTTTTTTACTCATTTTGTCACTTTCTTTGAACTTACCTTCATGCTCGTTTGTCAGTAAAATGTGTGAAAAATATCAATTCATCAATTAAAAACTATCATTCACAAGACCAAACAAATCCATATGAAAACAATGAAATTGTACACAAGAACCCTCCCCGACTCGTTAAGCATAACAATAGGCCAATAGATCAGTTATCGGGTGTTTGACGATGACCTGGACGACACACGTACCAATTAACTGATTAGTGTCAACATGTCCTGTGTTTTACGACCAGTGTCCCGGACAGGCAAAATAGCTGACTTACATTGGTAAAATTAAGATAATCGATTCCAAGATTATTTTTTTCGTTTTTTTTTTATGACTTTCTGGGACAAACATGCACCCTCCGTGACTTCGTGACAGAAATACGATTTCTGGGATAATCCCGGATGTCTGGGACAGTATCACATGTATGCCATTACATACAACCAGTTTCACAACAGGACAAAAATATTTGAGGCACTATTACACTTCATGGTGATCATATTTAGTACCAAGTTTCTGAAGCTCTTTATAAACATATTATATTTTGGCTCTAAGATAAACAAAAGTTTTTTTGGACGGGATTTTTTTATTAACAATTTGACATTTTTGGCATTGGGAACATTATCGCTTATCAGCTACAATAAGTACCAAAAAGCACCCCGACATTCCGGCCTACCTTGGGATTCATCCGAACTTCCAGTCAGTTTAGTCCTATCCCCTCCGCGCTCCAAGCCAAGGGCAGGGAACTCCTTGTGCCTCTTGTTGTAGTCCTGACCCCGGTAGTTGTAGCGATCATACGCCTCTCGTTGGCTGTTGTAGCCGGATGCTCGGCCCTGCCGCTCACGAGGACTGCTGGATGAATAGACCTGTAATAGACAAACGGATCGTGTAATATATTTATTTGAAATCATTTTTATTTTTGGAACATTCATTTTCGTGAATTTCCAGGGAAGGGCAAACCACTAGGTTAAGATACCAACAAAACATTTGGTCCAAAAATTGTAAATCATGTACACTTACTTACCAACATCAAAACCTAATGTCATTACATGTATTAAAGAACTATTCTCCAAACTTTCAATTATTATTTTTTTGTTATATTGTCCTCGAAATGTCTGTTGGGAAATATTGGTATTTCTGTTTTTAACGAAATCTGTTAATGTATTATGATTCTTTAATACTTAAACACAAAGGCTTCCACATATTTTTTCAGACCAAAAGCACATTCAAGCTAGGTGACTGAATTTTTTACTAGGCTGAGGCCATAGTTACTAGGCCAAAATTTATTGGCTTCATTATTTGGCTTAACCAAACATGAATCACTACGTGGAACATTTTAATAGTACACTTGCAAAATCCACTCTCTTGTAGACCAATTTCAGCAAACCTGCTTCAAACAGTTTAATCTTAGAGTAAAAAGTATTATTTTTTTTTAAATCTGATTAAATAGAAGAGGACTGAAATATATTGCTAAACTTTTGACGCTTTTATCTAATACATTTCTGAACAAGTAATGAATTCCCTATGAAGTTAGATTGGGACAAAATTAATTCTGTACCTCGTGTCAACATAAAGTGTACCCTGTGTCTTCTAAATGATATTGGCGATGAAATGCATCACCTTTTAACCTGTCCAGTTTTTAATTTTCATTGAATTAAATATTTACCAAGTTGAATTAAATATTTACCAAGTCATTTTTATAATGGACCAAATATGTTGAAGTTTAGAGACATTTAATATGTTAAGAACAAAGATATTCTAAGAAGTACAGCAATTTTTGTAAATCTGCTAGTTAATCACATTAAAGTGAATTGACAAAGAAAATGTTTATGAGTATGTTATTGTATCTGGTGTTTAAGTTTGGTTTTTCAATGTTTTGAAACAGTGGGATATGAATTGTTTCAAGCTGATACATTTCTATAAACCACCATAAAGCATAATGATACTAAGTCAATAAAATACAATACCTGTAATTCCTTTTTCTTTTTTCTGCCCCCTCCACTACCTTCCCGGTCACTTCCCGACTTTGACTCGCTTGACACTTTTTTCTCTCCTTCTGACAGAACATCATCTTCAACATTTGTATCACCCTTTCTTTCATTATTTCTTGTACTACCACCTTTATTTTGCAAGCTCTCCTTCCCTCCATCTTTACCATCTGACTTGGTCTTTACAGCAGAGTCATTCTTATATCCACTCTTTTTATTGTTACCATACCTGTCATTATATGCACTGCTTTTACTATCTTTGAAAGACTTTGGCTTAGCACCATTACGATCTTCTTTTTGATTAGCATTAGCTTTCTCCTTTACCTGATGATTATCATTATCACCAGTATTAGAATTATCACTTTTAACCACTGTTTCAGAGTTAGTGTCACCAACAGTAGTTTTATCAGACTTGTAAGATGTGTTATAAGTTCGTCTTCGATCTAACTGTTGACGTTCCCTGTCAAATTCTCTAGTCCGAGAATCAGATCCCTGAAACCTCCCACCCCTATACTTTGATTTATCAGGTGGCTTAGTTCTTGAAATATTTTGATTATCTTGTACAGAGTAAAATACTTCAGAACCTGAATGTAATGTTTTCTTTTCACTTTTATTATTAACACTTGTTGTACCTTTACTTTCATCAGAATTATTATTAACATTTAAATTAGCAACCACATCTGATGCAGTTTCAATGGTAGCGTCAGTCTTATTACCAGCATTATTGTCACTTTGATTTGCTTGTCTTGTCTCTGGTCGTTGTCTATTTTTATTTCTATTCTGAGAGTAAGAATACTTGCTTCGTTTTCCTGAGGATTCCTGAGACAATCCTTGCCCTTGACCTTGATAAGGATTATTCTGAAAAGAACGGGCATTCCCACTTCCCATGTTACCGTTATATCCATTAGCCTCATCATAAGAGTAGTCATATTCATAAGCCATTGGATGGTAGCCCCCATAAAATGCCTGACCGTGTCCTTGAGCTCCATGAGGGTTGTAACCTTGCCAACCCCAGTTGCCATAGTGTTGGACTGGGCCCTGGTTGCCATAGTAACCTTGCTGCATAGCAGGATCGTAGTATACCTGGTTACTGTTATATCCATAGCCATACCCATCCACAAAATCTTCTCTGTTTTCCATGCTTCTCTACAATTGAACAAATTTATAACATTGATTTCAAGAGCTTAGTTTCCAATATTGAATAACTTATCTCTGAGTGTAACAGACCAAAGTTCAACTACATTATAGTAAATGGAATATTAAGTTTAATATATAGAAAGTAACTGTTTTTTTTGGCCGGTTATTTTTAGAACTCTTTTAACTGATAAAGTTATTACTATAGTTTTGTTCATTTTGCGAATTTATTAATATGTTTTTTTAAGACCTGTGCCTTAAACAATGACCATTGACGATTTCTATCAGAGATATGTTTTATGCAAGTAAACGATTTCAGCTTACTGCACATTGTAGCTCCATTTTCATGGACATTTCTGAAAAGTGATTTTCTAAAAAGCACTGTCCTTTGATATTTACGTTTATAATACACAAACACTACAAATTATTTGCTCTGTATATAATTTTATGATTATTATATATCAACTTTTCGTCCAAGAATAAGTATGAGATAATGAAAAACGGACAAAAATAGTACCAAAGACTTGTGAAATGTTCCCAGGTTGTTGAGCAACTTTTTGACAGCCACGCAGAAAACAAGCATTAAACGAAATTTATATTAAATCAATTGAAATAATTTCATGGGGGACATATTAAAATTCTGAATTGTTATATTCGTTGATAAAAAATATACATTAGACTTTGCTTTCTTTGCTCCTTTTAAAATAATTTTGAAATATACTTTTATTGGATTTCGTTTGAACATTCTCAATTTTTGATCTGTTAGTCGGAAATGCAGGACGGGTTTCCTGAAACGCATAACTGTCACTAAAAAGGTAATATAAGCAACACTGTACAGTGTATTTGTTAAATATGAATACCTTAATCCTGTTTCATGATATTAGAGTGACATTGACGATATTTGTTGGAAAGTCAAATTGTCACATATTTTCGTGATATCAAATTTTCCAGTAGAAACTCCTCAATCACAATCACAGCACCATTGACAATTAATTGCTGTACATTTCATGGCGTTCGAAAGGGTGTTAAATGTCCAACGTTTTACATCTACTTTTTATTCTGGAAATGTCTTAAGCAAGACAAAAGATATCATATAATAAATTTATCAAAAATTAACTTCCTTGTTGGCTTCTTCCTAGTATAAAGTAATAGACGTTTGAGTTTGAGAAATATTGAAATTGTATTTAGTGAAGTATTTTATGTTTGAAATGGATAATAAAAGTTTATATTCATATTTTACCATGTAAGTACAAAGCTGTTTTGCACTAAACAAGCATAAAAAGCATTAAAACACATGATCTATCTTTCCAATAAAACGAAACTTGACTGACACAGACAACAACTATGCCAAGCGGAACAACTCGACCAAATCGTAAACACTCAGCCACCTCCTACAAGCTTCGTGATAGACCTCATAAATACAATCGTAACAATGCGGCCATGACCGACTGTGAAACTGTGAACTGCAGCCAGTGTTATGTTTTGACATAATGAAATGAAGAAAACCCCATCAAACTCATAATTATTCGTTGGATAATTATTGTTTGTGTACGGAACTAATATAACAGGGCTTTTTCAATAGTATCCACGGGTCCGACTATGCGACTATCGGACCCATTCCCAAAGCAAAATATAAGATATTTTTCCCAATCTTCAGAAAAAAATCGCAATCCAAAAAAAAAATCTTTTTTTTTTTTTTAGAAATTCTTTTTACCTGTACTGGTTCATTTTCAACATCCTATTAAATTATGTAATGTGAAGTTTTTTTGGTAATTCAACTCAGAAATCATTGATTTTCATCACATTCAGAGATATGAAATATTATCTGTCATGATTTATTGCAATAGATATTTACACCCCAAGGTTTGATATTTCAGCCATTGTGGGTCTTTTAAAGGGAAAATAAACTAATATTAAATAATTTCCTAATTCACAGGAGACTAGACAGCTTTTTCTTTTCACTGTAAAATTTCCCAATTTCCGCATTTTCATGACGCAAAATTTCCCAAAATGGGCAGAAAAAGCCCTGTATAAGATAACATTATCTTGTAACATTTCTTATTTTTATGATATTCTATGGACGCAATATGCTTTAACCCGGAATCCTGATAAGATCAACTACCCACTTTTGGTGCAAAACAATTTGTACATGAAGGATATGCCATATCAAAAATCGTAAAAAAAATCCCTCAACGTACAATTATTTGGACTAGCTTCTTCCTAGTGTCTTCAGAGTGTTTGACGATTTTGGAGACTCTACATGTCCATATCCCACTTGTTGTTTTCCTAGCTAAGACTGACAGATCCCAGCACTTAGTATCAGGGCTTTATCTATAGTACCCACGGGTCCGATTATCGGATCCATTCCCAAAACTAATTATAAGATATTTTTCCCAATCCTCAGAAAAAATCCCAATCAAAAGTAAAAAGAAATAAAAAAAAAATATGGAAGTCTTTTCATCTGTACTGGTTCATTTTCAACATCCTAATAAACTATGAGATGTAAAATTTGATAATTGAATTCAGAAATCATTGATTTTTATCACATTCAGAGATCAGTATGAAATATTTATAATCTGTCATAATTTATTTCAATAGATATGTACACCCCTAGGATTGATATTTCAGCCATTTTGGTCTTTTAAAAGTTAAAGAAACTTATATTCAATAATTTCCTCATTCACAGGAGACTAGACAGCTTGTTCTTTTAACTGTAAAATTTCCTGATTTCGGCATTTTTGCGACACAAATTTTTCCAAAATGTCTCGGGTCTTTTTCCCAAAATGGGCAGAAAAAGCCCATAGTATTTTGTGTGGCAAGATAAAGCTCACCTGCTAGATAGTTCCAAAATGGCGATGCTTTGTTGGCAGAAACCGATCTGAATAAGTGTTTCATAAAACACTAATGTAATAAGAGAAATAAGAGAAAGGTATTGGTTTAAAATAAGTTATGTATAACTTTTGTGTTTTTATTCAAAAGTGCAGTGTCAAATATAGTGGAGTTACAGTCTTAAGAATATATTTTACATTGGTATGAATCAGTCGACTTGTGGCGTTATTGGAACAAAAAGAATATCCAGATGTTAAAAAAGTTGCCTAATTGTGCATTATTGTGGCTACCTTCTTTCCTTCCTAAATGAATACATAGAGCAATTCTGAATGTACTTAAAATATGTACTATTTGTTCTATAACCCTTGTCAAAATCAGATAATTGCACCACCATGAATATACAGGAAGTCAAGAAAATGAGGTTCCTATTGCTGATAGTTCTAAATTGTTCTGTTTAATAAGTGGCATTGTTATTTAATAGAACTTGACTGTATTCAGACAATGACTGCACGAGGTACTTTTAACAGTTCTATTTTCACTTTCTTACAAAACAGGAAGTAAACAATAAACTGTTTCCCCTTGCAGTTTAGGTTACTGCTGTTACACATTTAATTGTTTTAAAGATTTAAAGTAAAAAAATAAAATAAAAAATAAACGAAATATATAAAAAGACAGTTTTGATATTTCAGCATTATTATTTTTGACAGCCGTCCTAGTAAGTAAAAACTACTAATGGAATCCATTAGTTTTCATAAAAGGCAATGTTATTGCCATCTTTGAATTTAACTGCTGCTGAAATTGGCACGGTTACTGATCTGATCCATATCAACATAGCTGTCAATGCTAAAATGAGCCTTAGAGTGTGAAAACCTTCTAGGGGCCTTCGTACATCGGTTTCATTGGTCAAACACAACTAACACATGAACTAATATTTTTACTGATTTATTCATTCAACAAAAACCATACTTTTTATTTTTGTGAATTTTGTTTTAATTGAAATGCGTGAGAAATTACATACCGGTAGTCAGCGTGAGACCTTGATTTCATTGCCAAAAGTGTGAGACTAAATGACACGGTGAAACCGTGGAACGCGCATGGTATGTAGTTGAAGTAATTTAGTTGAAGCCTGGCAGATGCTATGCCTTGCATATAACATTTGTTTTTAGCAATATACACAAGTTGTCATCACAAAGTAGCTATAAGCAGGCACATGCTTTACCAGGGTTCACACAGTCACGGAAAAGTCATGGAATTTCGAAATTGGTCTGGGAAAAAAGATTTTTTGGCAAAAGTCAGGGAATTTTATGATGAAGGGGCATTTGTCGTACAAGTACTCGCATATAGTGACAAAAGGCCAAAGCAGTTTCTTCCATTTTGTATTATTGTTGTCATTATTAATATATTCAAACATTTTGTACCTTATTAACCAATAGCTTGATATTGCTTTATATGCTTGTGTTAAAGTACTTGTGGTATAAGCTCATGCACTTTATTTTTATATCACAGGGAGTTTTTAAATTTTTGAGCAGTTTCTATGCATATAACACTTAAGAGCTTGATTTGTATGTTTATGATTCTCTTTATTCATTCCTAAGTATGAGTAGCAGTATTTAATAGCTTTTACTGAAATGACCTTTAAGGAGAATTTCTATGATTATTATTTGTAGTTTTGTGTTGAATCCATCTAAAAAAAATCATACAGAGAAAAAAATTACAATTAAGGGCAGGGGATTTGTTTTCTTAATTTGATTGTTTGTCTTGTTTTATACTACCAGTAGATACAAACATTTCATTGGCTGGATTTTTTTTACAATACTAATTGAATCTATGTGATAATTTTTTAGATAATACTTAGGATGAAGAGGGAAATTACAAAAAAGAAAGAAAAAAAAGAATAAACATAAAAATTATTGAAATAGTACAAGGAGGTAAGGGTTGGCTATGGGGAAGGAAGGAGGCCAACATGTTAAGTACATTTCATGCTCATATATGATCTGTTTTGAGCATGTGAATTGGTCAGGGAGAATTGAATTTAGTCAGGGAAAAGTCAGTGAAAAGTCAGGGAATTTTGTTTTGCCATCTTTGTGGGAACCCTGTTAACCTTAGTAGTTCTGCCTTCGGAGGGTGATGTCAGCAAGTTATTAGCCAATCAGCTTTTGGATTGTAACTAGCTTAATCAGCTTTTGATAAAAGTGGGGTGCTGATTGGCTAGCTTTCTGGTGCTGTCATTTTGGAAAATGACCTCATTTATTGATCTATGTTTGCACAGAAATTCCCCCGAGTTAAGGTTGTTGCTGGGTACAAATTGATAATGAGTCAAATTTGGTTCATAAGGTTGTTGCTGGGTACAAATTGATAATGAGTCAAATTTGGTTCATGTCGAAAGTTTAGATCTCACGTCAACTGAAATTATATAACCTAGATTAAAAGACCAGTTTCTCAACAATGAAAGAACATACGCTCCATATTATCCTTTATACAAATTATGGCCCCTTATAGACTTTGGAACTTAGGTTAAAGTTTCAGGGCAGGTTGGGATATTTATTAATAACTTCTATACCCTTCATTCTATTGACTTGATACTTCACACAGTTGTTCAGGACCATCACACAATGAGGTTACATAACTCCATATTATCCTTAATACAAGTTATGGCCCCTGATTGACTTAGGAACTTACATTAAAGTTTCAGGGCAAGTTTGGATTTTAATAAAAAAACTTCTATACCCTTCATTCAATTGACTTAATACTTCACACAATTAATGACAACCATCTTACAATAAGGTTACATAACTCCATTTAAACCCTAAATACCAATTATGGCCCTTGATTGTCTTTTCTTTTTTTTTAGCGCAATTTTATTTTTCACAAAGGGAAAACAAGTTATAAGAATGCCTTGTGTCATTGAATGCCTTGTGTCATTGTTTGGGCGGGCTGGTGGGAGGGCAGCGTCAAAGTCACCTGTATGTATCGAATAATTTTAGCTAGGTTTGACATCTAGTGACCAAAGTTGCTATATAGGAAGAGGTTATGGAGACCTTTCATGGGATTGTGTTTTGTGGCCCATAGGGCCAAGGTCAAGGTCAAGGCTACTATAAATAGAAAAATGGTTGGTATTGAATAACTTAAGTAAGGGTTGACATATTGCGAGCAGACTTGGTATATGTAAAGAGTTTATAGAGACCTTTCATGAGATTGTGTTTTGGGCCCCCGAGAGTTATGGTCACTGTTCACTTTTTAATTTGATTTTTTTGCTTTTGACAGGCACATACATCATTATTGTATTCACTTTTAAGTTAAAGCGGTGTAGTTGAGCGCGTTGTCTTATGACAGCTCTTGTTAATCTGGGTCATACACAATGGTCTGCCAATAAGGGCTGTAAGGTCTACTGGCCTTTATATCTATGTTGTATAATTGGTGAATCTGGGGTATATGGTCTTCCAATTTTGGCCAGATCATCTTTTAAATTGGGCTGTATCATGGTTTTCCAATCTGGGCTATATATATACTGTGATTGGCCATTTTTAGCTCTACTGGCCAAAGGCCAGAAGAGCTTATGCGATGGTAATGTGTACATAGTATGTGCGTTCGTGCGTCCGTGCGTCTGTAAACTATTGCTTGTGAACACGATACAGTCTTCAGTTTTGATTGTATCTCGATGAAACTTGTACAGTATCTAGATATCCATTAGAGCTCGGTTCCTTTCGAAAACCAGCCAGATCCGCCCATGCATGCCTAGATTATGGCCTTTGATTGTATAAAAAAATGCTCTTGTGTATACAATTGGTTGTGAACACGATACAGTCTTCAGTTTTGATTGTATCTCGATGAAACTTGTACAGTATCTAGATATCCATTAGAGCTCGGTTCCTTTCGAAAACCAGCAAGATTCGCCCATGAATGCCTAGATTATGGGCCATGCAAGATTTAAAGAAATGCTTTCTATTTTTAGCCAGGTCTGCATGAGCGAATTCTATTTTTAGCCATGTTGACATGTACATGTAAATTCAAGTCTAGAGTTAAGGGAGACAATTTGCAAGTCTAGGATTTAGAGAGACAATTTGCTTTTTGCTTCTGCAGTTGATTTTGTGAATTACTCTGCCTTGTTCTAGTTGAAAGCCCAAAGGCCATTTTTAGCTTTAAGTTCTGTAGTTTGCGCATTCATCTTAACAAAATTGGTTGTGAATGTTTAAGTTATGCACCTGGTGTCATTACTGGCCACACCCACGGTTCACAGGTTTGGTAAACATAAATCTGGAAAGGTTTGAAAATCTTTTTGTGTGTTTGTGCATCCATCTCAGCACAATTGATTTTGAATGTTTGTTCAAATTGATCAATGTTGTCCTAGGATGCCCTTGACTTTGACCTTTTGTCCAACTTTTTTAACATTTAAAACTACAGAAATTTTTACTATGAGTACAGTTTTGAAAGTATTTTTTTTTTTTGTCAGATGACTTTTACTTGGCACATATTAAAATAGTTCATGCAACTAATCTGCTTACAATACTTTCTGGGCTCAAATGTTGAACGTGCTATGTTTTCAGGTAACCCATACACAGAACATAAACTATATGTCTGTTGCCTTTTACCCATACATACATGCTCTGGATTGATATGACCACAAAAGCCATGCCAGTAGAGCATAGGCCCTTTTGGGCCTCTTGTTTAATACCTATACACAAAATTGCATGTATTCTCTTTATGTAAAACTTTCAATTAAAAATACTATATCATGATATTCAAGTTTCAGTTATGATATGGGTTTTAAAGTATGTTACTTGTACTGGTATATATACATTATATTAGTTTCTTTGTAAATCTATTTTTCTGTGTGTTTCCAGGAATAAATTCATACCTGTTACTGGGCTGCTGATGAAATGAGCACAGAAAGAGCTGTAGTAACTGTCCGTTTGATTCGGTCGTTTGAACAACGTAACATCAAACACGTCGTTTATAAGGATGTAGACCTGTCACAGACAACGGCAGATTTCATTCAGTACTTGCTCAATGGTATGTCTTGTGTTTAAGGCAACACCAAACATATGTTTCATTTGTCCGATTTACTATTCCTTTTGTATAGAAAATACTTTTTTTAAAGCTGCATTCTCACAGAATTACTGCTTTGACAAAAAAATAAAATTGTCTCGTCATTTACAAATATGCATGAAACATTTTTTAACATAAATTTGGAAACCTGATGTCTGAATTTTTGTCTGCAGTCTTTTATCACTGGTTTCCATGCAGTTTCGCCAAAAATTCCATTCCATTCCAAGACCAGAAATAAAGAAGTTATAAAAATGTTCAATTTGTGAGAGTGCAGCTTTAAGCAACCTGTTCTATTTTTCACTATAGAAATTGCCATAAATGCTCTCTTGTGAAGCTATGTTGTATCAAACAACACAAAAACATGTTATTATTATGTCTCTGACATGTTCCTGAAGTCTAAAACAGTGATATTAAATGAACAATTTATTTGGTATATCCTTAACCCTTAGGCTGCTGATGGCGATTTTAAAGGCTTTGCAAACAGCTTGGAACCAGACCAGCGGCGCCTGGTCAGGTTCCAAGCTGTTTGCCACTCAGTCAATATATGCCCAAAGTTTTAAGGAAATTGAAAGAAATTTAGAATAAACCAGACGACATTTTTGAGCAGACGACAATTTACCCAGCATGCAAAGGGTTAAATTACATTGAGATAAAGTTATAATTGTTCAGGATAATTATTTTTATTATTATTTATGTAACATAGACATACATGCCATATCTCCCGGTGGGGGAAAAAATCCCCACGGAATTTTGATGCATCCCCCGGACTCCCGGCGAGATAAAAATCCCCCTGAATTTTTGAAAAAAAATAATATTTTTTTAAATAGGTTTTACAACAGGCAATAATGATAAAGTGAAACCGCTGTATGTGAGTGAAACTGAATGTAAACAAACAACACCACAGGGAAATAATGACGGTATAAATTATAATGAATAAATTTAAAAAAGGTTTGATCAATGCCAAAAGGTAACTTTTACAAGAAGTGATTAATTTATTTGTAGTAATGATCAAAGGCAAGAAATATTACAATTTGGGAAATGGAAGAAATTAATAATATTTATTTCGTTCTAAAAAACAGAAATTGTAACACACAAAGAGTGTTTGTCATACCACATTCTTAACAACCAGGGGACATCCTTGAGAACATAATTGCATACCACATCCTTAACAACCAGGGGACATCCTATTGTAGCTAGGGGACATCCTTGAGAACATAATTGTCTGTGTTAATTGACTTCTCTGTTGTCATTACATCAAAGTGTTGTAAGATTAGCTGTCTTTTCTCATTGAAACAATTGTCACACATTTGCTACGAAAATCCATTATCATTTATTATATAATTAAATTTATTTTTGTTAATGCGCGAAAGCATTAAAAAACCGAATTAATTAAACATAGTTGTGCCTTAATTCTATGGGATATCAACAGCGACATGCGTGATTAACTACAGAGTCTGAAATCTGAGATTGCCGCTTACATCATTTTAAGGTAATGTAATGAAAAATTTGTTTTCATATCAATCTTATAGAAGACCTGATTATGCAAATATATCTGTTTTTAAAAGATTCTCCGTTGAATGTTGATCCACTGTAGTCGCAAATTAATAACAACACTGATTACTTTTTGTCGTCTGACCACTTTCTGCCGGCCGCTATAAATTATTGTCGCAGCGTTCCTTATTAGAAACATGGTAGATTATTTGATCTCATTCAAAATTAACTTTGTATCAATTACTATCTTTATCACCTATGATGGCATAAAGCACCGCTAACGAATGGCCACATCGCGATAAAATATGGACAGAATACACATCGCAAAAATGTATAACATAGTTCTTGGAATATTTCTATAACCGGCCTTTCTTTAAGGGAGGCGGGGAGTGGGTATTTTTGTGGGTATTTTTTAGGGGGGGTGGGGGGTGGTTGAAACCTGAACATGCGTCTTGTTGTAGAAATATTTTCAAGCTTCCGAATGTAACCCAAAAAAATCTCAACACAGTGATCCTGTTCACTGATCAACACTATGTTCATTTTAAAGGGACTGTACTCCTGACCCTTTTAATGACTGTAGTTTTGATCAGTCAACTTTTCTTTTGGTTACTTTCGTGTTTTTCGTACTTAAAACCTTTCAATCAAATTTAAGTTACTGTCAGATTTTGAGGCCTTTTCAGATTTTCTGACATTTGTTCAACTGCAGTAATTCATAGTTATTTTATACTAGATCATACTAGGAGTGACCCCTTTGATAAATCTGAAGAAAATATAAATATTTTAGGTTAAATGTCACTAATTTTTACAGGTCATATGACAATTATGCAGGACTTCATTCCCATCAAACTACTATGCATAAAACAATTTTGTATTCTGTGTACTGTACATATAATGCTTGCATCTCATTTCAGATTTGAAATCCAGGCCTGGAATTTCTCCACCTTTCAAGATGTTTACTTTTGGTGAGATGGTATTTTGTTTAGAATTTCCTTGCTGGTTATGACTTTGTGCTGTATTTCTTTAATTTGACATTATGCTGTATAGCGCTTTAAATTTACACGATGTACTAGAGATCCCGAGGAAACCAACATGTCTAGCTTGGTGTCCACAAAGCAAACTCATGTGCCCCTAGGCCGGAAAATTGAACCCAGGATACATTATGAGAGGCGAGTGTGCTAATTATACAACCAAATATTGCAGAAACATTTAGAGCAATATAGGAGATATGTAAGACTGGGTCCCTAGACTTACCGAAATACGATTATTTACCGAAAGACGGATAAAATTATCGAAATATGCATGAAAGTTACCGAAAGACGCCTTCTAATGCATTTTATTTTTAATAATCTTGTATATATAATGATTATACGCATTGTAGCCAAAAACTATAAAAAAATATTTACAAATAATGACTTTATTGACAAAAGAATTTCCCTTTTTTAGTCAAATACAGTTATCTCCCGTCGTCAACCGAAATACGTTTTATGGATATGGTTAAACTGGAGTAAACATGATAGAAATTTACCGAAAGACGCTTGCTATTGTATTTATTTTTAATATTCATATATATTTGATGATTTTACACATTGTAGCCAAAAATTATAAAATAATATCTAGAAATAATGAGTTTTTTGACAAAAGAATTTCCTGTATTTAGCCAATAAGAGTATTCTCCTGTTCTCAACCGAAATACGATTTATTGATATGTTTTTGGTGAAGTAAGAACATGACAAATATATACAGTTAACTAAATTTTTATTTTATTTTTCATAATTTCTCTACATACATGACATATACATCTGATTAACATCGAACATGGAAGGCTGCATAAAACATAATTCATACACATAATAAAATTACATGAAATATTGAACGCTGCAAATACAAAATAAAATGATTAACTTACACCATGTATTTAAACTATTGACAAAGACATATACATGTTAATGACAAAAGCTATGGTAAATGTACATTGAAAATTCACCTTGTGTTACAAACAAATGTGTCAGACATACAAACAATAAAATTGAGATAGAGTTAGAAGAAACCAATTCCTACAACTTAAACAATGTATGCATTGATCACTACTACAGTCAACAGCACATATAGCACAAGGAAACTCATCCATCATTAATGATCTCAGAATGTAAAGTTCTATTAATTTGGACTTCTTTAATACTTACAGCAATAACTTACCTTTTTACTCGCGATTGTTATTTATGAATCTTCAAATGAAGCCGTCAATTTGTGTGAAAATCACCCGCAATTATAAATGTACACGTAATGCGGTCCTTTAATGCGTAATTATTATGGTATTTACTCAACACGTGTCACAGAGCCGAAAAGGGTTAACCCAAATTAACACACTTTCAATAATACCAAACTGTCCCCCAAAAAACGTGCCGCTACTTTGTGGGGTGTCATATACCGGGTGATAATTATGTTGTTTTAAACATCGCCTGATTTTGTGTATTTGGTGTGGTCTGGTTAATATTGTCCATAAGTAGGCTAATTTATCTGATGATGAGAACTTCGCTGTTTAAAAACTTCTTTTTTCAAATTTCGTATAAACAAAAATTAAAATTTGAAAGCCCTGAATTATATTGTAGATCTAAGATCTAAGTTAGTTTAAAAGAAAATGATTTTAGCGACATTTTCGACCTATTTCAAAGGCAATCTTTCAAATATATCCCAAAATACTTTCAAATGCTGTATATTGATCTAACATTTCCATAAGAATATAAATGCTATTATTTGAATCCAAATTCATAATCATTTTCATAATACAACAACTAATAAGTTATTTTTACCTGCGTTAAATCGTCTTTCGGTTGGCGAAGGGAGACAACTATTTCACTGACATATTGTCTTTATTCAATTGAACAATAAGTAAATATTTTCATGAACTTTTTCATTTTTATAGTGTGTTTTAGTTATATGAATATTATGAGATCATCATTAATTGGAATAATTGATTATTTTGGAAGCTTTTATCTGTCTTTCGGTTGGCGAGTCGGCACGCGGAATTCGATCTCGAACACTGAAATTTCAACTTACTGCCTATTACATCATTATATTTTAATATTTTTCTCTAAAATTTGGTTTGGTAAAGTATTTGTATAACATTAATATAAAAACAATAAAATAAATGCATTAGAAGGCGTCTTTCGGTAACTTTCATGCGTATTTCGGTAATTTTATCCGTCTTTCGGTAAATAATCGTATTTCGGTAAGTCTAGGGACCGTGTAAGACTTTTGGTCAGACAGACTAAAACATACCTGTGTCTGTATTCACTAAAGCCTTTGTCTGAGTTTGAGACTTAAAGGGGCTAGATACCAGATGGTTCCAAAATTTGCAAATACATTCTTTCCACAAAACAAGCCTAGAATTGTCAAAACGAGCTAGTATGTGGCCAATAATACATCATGTTACTTGATAAAAACAATATTGCCGCTATATACAACACCTTTATGATGCTATCAATTTATGACTTAATGTCAAGAGTAATTGCTCTTGTTATGTTTATGATCGTGTTATATCATGATGTACATGTCATTAATGATATAAATATTACCAATCTGTAACATATTTGTGAAGTATTTAAATAAAGTATCATTTAGTAAACACTGGAAACTACAGGGACAGGCCCACTGATAAACCAATATCTTGTTTAAAGGGACTCGCTCATGTTTTGGCAAATAAAAAAATAGTGGTTATGACATGTGACAATGTCTCTCAACCAATCATAATACAACCTTTTAATGAATTCCGTTATTAAGGATTTTCAAAAAATGGGCTTAACAAAAACAATATTTAAACATATATCAACATTTTTAGTTAACAGTTATAATTGTAAAATCTGTTTTCTTTTGTTTTTCAGATACCTTGAAAATCTCTCACCAGCCGTTTGGTTCAAAGGTAATTTACATGGAAAAGTTGTTTATCAACAGATGAACACAATAGTCGCAAGTTTTTCCAAACAGGAATATCATTTTTATGGTCAATTAGTTAAGTTAAAGGAGCATGGATACATGCATTTTTTTATTTTTTTTTAATGCATTTTATGTTTAACTCACTTAATTTAACACTCCTGAATAACTTGTACACTTTGGTGGGAATCGAACCTACAACACCTGGCTCTGCAGGCAGACACTTAACAGCATTGCTATAAATTCTGTTCCAATAGGGAGATGTTGTAAGTCATACTACATTCATATCAAATACCCGATAACATATACAATGTACACTTGGTTGGGAATCGAGCCCACAACCACTGGCTAAGAAGGGAGACACTCAACAGCATCGCTATAAAAGCTGTCCTAATAAGGAGAAATGAGTGCTGCTATATACATATCAAATACATGATAACATTTACACTCTGGGTGATATCAAACCCACGACCCCTCATGCTGCAGGTCTACACAACAGCATCGCTATAAAAGCTGTCCCTAAAGGGAGACGTTATGAGTCCTGCTATATACATATCAACTACCTGATAACATAATACACTTTGGTTTAAATCAAACCCACGAGCCCTTTTTCTGAAGCGCATCGCTATAAAAGCAGTATTATATATAACTGTATTAACTCCAAATTTTATCCTCAACAGACCACTGACCCAGTGATCAACAGAGAAAATGATGAGGTGCTAGTGTTAAAGCCAGAAGCCACTTTAAAGGAGTCAAAAATAGGTATGCACAACAGATTGTTAAAAAATATTCATTATTTTGGGTGTCCAATGTACATATAATGTTTTGTTTTATTGTACTTATCGGCAGTCATGTTTAATTTTAATTCATTTCTTACTGATTATTATTATGTAAAACAAATGACTGAAAAATCAGTATGGATAAAGTTTTTGCAGTTTGTGTTTTTAAGCTTGTTTGTTTTTCAAGTATTGTCATGGCTTTGATATTGTTGACATCAACATTCTCTGCATAATAGTAGTTGAATAAGGCCCATAACTAAAGGTTTAATAATTGTGGAGTGATGACCCTTTAATAACAGGAAAGGGTTGAAGTATATACTGCGTGGCTCTAAATAATAATGTTTATTTGTTTTAACTGAAAATATAAACAACTCAACTTCCATATCTCAATTGAACAGCCTTACGGCAATTGCAGATATTTAAATGTATGTAAGGTTTGTATGGGGTTTGATTACCTTTAAGATGCATGTCATACAGATTTAAAATGTTTTATGCCTCTTTAAAAAAGGGGCCTTAATGGTTTGAACTTGTACCATGAAATTTATTTAGCTGAAAATGACATGTTATGTTTTGATGGTCAGTGATCAAGGTCAATGTCACTTTGTCTTCACAATAACTTGAGAATGGCTCACCCTAGGACCATGAAACTTTACTGGTAGGTTCACCTTGACCAGTAAATGATCTAATAAGTTTTGAGGTCAGTAGGTCAAAGTCACAGTCAACAATCTTATGAGATCTATCGCATAAAAACATGATAGCAGTTACACCTATGGTAGGATTATAAACTTAAGTTGTAGGTTATCCTTGACCAGTAGTAGACCTAATTTGTTTTTGTCGGCAGATTTTAACAGATTTAGGCCACAGTCAACAATCTTTTAAACTCGTTGTCATAACAATAACTTGAAGGGTTGATGTCGACAACTTACAGGGTTTGATATTTGACCATGAAACGCGACAAGTAGATGGCGCATATTTTTTTTTTTGTGGTCATTAAGTCAAAGGTGAAGGACACAGTTCAAAGGTTTATATGTTTGTCATAAATTTCCAATGCTTGCCAAATAAATTTATTTTAACACCTTTACTTAATCTTTCACATGTTTGTGACAAAGCAGTGTTCAGTGGGCGTTATGTTTGTCAAACATCTATAGTTCATGTTAAAATTTGTACTTGGCAACAGCTAACTTGCAGGGTTTACTCCTTGTTAGAACTTGCTAAGCAAATTTCTTTAAACACACATGGCAGTGTACATGATGCTGAACCAATATATAAATATTCATAACTGGTAGGCCAACGGAGAGATTTACTAGTCACATGATAATACTGGATGTGGACGTAGTCTAATACAACCATTTGTTAAACAAAGTTGGTCATTATTGAATGTGTTCATAATCCGATTAAAGTGTTGTATCAATTTTATAAATAATGGAAATTATGTATTAGTTTACACATACATGTAACCGTTAATGTTAAAATATATTTTCAATTACAAAAATGTATATACAATGAGCCAAAAAGGTATACATATGTTTTCTTTTTCTTTTTAGTGAATGAGACAGAGTTATCTTTCTTCAAGCTTGAAGACTATAGAGCCTACCAACAAAACCCCCAACTTGTCTGGTGATGTCATCGGTCCTGGTGATGTCATCGACCCTGTTGATGTCATGCGTCTTTGTGATGTCATGTGTCCTAGTGGTGTCATCTGCCCAAGTGATGTCATCTGCCCCGGGGGTGTCATCTGCCCCATTGATGTCATCTGCCCAAGTGATGTCATCTGACAAGCTGGCTGGTCTATCAGTGAAATGAAGAAGAGTGCTACTGAAATCATTGTAAGGTCTACACATCATAAGAGTTGAATCCAGTTCGGTTGATGTATATTTATATGCATTCATAGTTCTGTACATATAATTATGAGAATGCCATTATGTCAACCCCTAGGCCATATGAAATTGATTCTAGGATAAGTGTCGGGTTCTAATTTAAAAATCAACCTACTTGATTAAAAAAATGAGTCATGCAAAATACAAGTTTTATTCTCTTGATATATATCAGTTTTCTCAAAAGATAACATCTCATATATACATTTCCATTTCCATACAGTTAGATATTTGAACTTCTCTTATTATCATTGTGATATATTTCCTTACTGAGATCACTGTTCTTTCAAGTATTTAGTTTTTTTTTAGATTTTGTTAGATTTTGTTTTTTTATCCTGTTTGGCTGAAAAATTGCCCACTTGATGATGCTAAACATAGATTCAATCTGGCTTGGCCATACATGTTATTGATGTTAAGTGTTACACATGATTCTGGTTATAGTTTATCTTTCTAATTAGAATGTACCGTATTATAATTTTCTAATGGCCATATGGTTTTTTGTCATTTAATTAGTCCTTCGAACGCATAGTTGTTTGACCATTACGCCCACTTAAATAGGGGAGGAGGTACATAGATTTGTTCTTGTCTGTTTATCAGGAATAGTGTAACACAGACTGCTCCTAAAGGGTAACAACTCTATTGTAACTGTAACCTTTGTGTCAGCTTTCATTTGAGAGTTATGTCCCTTGCATTGACAAGAATTTTTTTTATATAATATATATTATATAAAGATATATAAATCTAGGGGTGCCTGCAAGACTGGAGTATGTCCTTCTATGAATTCATGAAATTCATGCAATCCTGCAGGCACCCCTTGACAAACATGTAGGATGTTTTTGCACACATGGTTTCGAATATGTCTAAAAGGTTTGACATATGCAGTTATTTAAAGTGACACTCTTATTCAAAATCAATACATACACATGTATAACAAACATAAATTTTGAGTGTTAAACCTTTAACCTCTTACTAAATAATGCACTTATGGAAAATATTAATTACTGATAACAAGATTGTAAAAGTGTGTTTAATAGTTAAAAATGCAAAAATATTAAATGCTTGGTGAGTGCTAAAAGATTGACTGTGATCTACAATTGTCTCATAAGGTAGAAATACCATGTTTTCTGCACCTTTCTTTCAAATTTAACTTGGTATCGTTCATAATACCCATTGTTTTCGACATTTATTCATTATTTTTGATATTTTAAAACAATTGCATTAATTGTGGTAAATCTTATTTGGGAAGGAGAGTGCATCTTTAAGTTTGGCACCTGGAGGCTTATTCATTAAGAATCCTAGATTTGATTTCACACCACTTCTTCAATGTTATAATTTCAACAGTGCAGGCCTACTGTTTTTTTTCCTTCATGCTGTAAGGATTTCAGGCTTCTTAACCAAACAGGCCTCTTATCATTGATAGAACATGCAGTTAACCAGAGTTGTGACCATTGACTACTTGAAAATGAATTGCAAAATCTTTTGTCTTTTTGAAAACTTGTTCTTTTGAGTGATGAGACTGTACATTCAGAAGGTGTACTGTATAAAGAGTTTGACATAAAACTTGGTAGGTTTGTTGTTCAGCATTGTTCAGCAAGTGCAAGGGGCTTTGCTCACCATTTTCATGATGTTTGACAATAGTTATTGTCATTAAAATGTTGATAACTAGACTCTACACTTAACTCCACAAGTACAATTGTAAATAATTTGAACTAGGTAATGAAACTTTGAACTTACCCCTTTAAGTTCAATAGTTATAAATAATTTGAACTAGGCTCATAAAACTTAGCTTTATATACCATTGTTAATAATTTGACCTGGGCCAATTGAACTGTACAATTGTTAAAAAAAATGACTACCACCAATGAAACTTCAGTTACTTTGGAGAACTTTCATATTATGTTAAAGAATAGAGCGCTGGATGTTTTTAAGCAATCATGATATGAAGGGATAAGCAATAGTAGTACTCTATGCACATATGAACTGGTTGAGGTACATATTGAAATTGAACTTTAATTAGACCTTTTACCAAAGAAACTAAGAATGTCTTTGTCTATGCTAAGATTATCATCTCATAAACTTCATATAGAAACTTTCCAATATGGCCGAAATAGAATAGATAGAGCTCAACGCTATTGTACTGTGTGTAACTGAATTAGAAGTCGAATAGCATTTTATCATATCTACCACAGAGTTTTTTTAATTAAATCATATTATATTAGAAACCCAAGTGCGTACAAGTTTTTTTAACTTATGTTATCAAAAAACATATATGCATACTAATTAGCTTAGGTAAATTTATAAATCAAGCATTTTTGTTAAGAAATTCTTATATAAATAACATCTTTAGATCTTCCAAGTAATATGACACTTGTAAAAAGCCGCCCATACTATTTCATTTCTCTATTTATTATATATCTCACAGTTCGATTTTGATATGTATCTCTTTCTTCTCTTTTCTTTTTTGATACTTTCTAAAGTTTCTTGTATGTTCTTTAACTTAACTTACCACTACTTATACTTTTTTCTTTGTGTTTATGCCATGCATTGTTGTGACCATACCTACTATTTATATATATAATCATATTCATTTTACTTTGTCAAGGAACTGTTATATATAACCTGTTTATGACAATAAACATTTCTGTCTGTCTGTCTGCCTTTCTGCTAATGAAACAAATAACTCAGTATGTACAATTGTTAATAATTTGACCAAGGCCGATGAAACTTTGAACTTAAATCCATATGTTAATTATTTGACCTAGGCTTATGAAACTTAACTTTATATTGTTGTTAATAATTTGATGAAGGCCGATGAATCTTTGAATTTAACACCATACCTTGATTAATTGACCAAGGCTAATTAAACTTAACTCAGTATGTACAATTGTTAATAATTTTACTGATCAATGCTGATGAATCTTTGAACTTAAATCCACATGCAAAATATTTTACCTAGACTTATGAAACTTAACTCTATATGTACAACATCATCTAACTTAGCATACACTGCAAACCAAATTGCAAATGTTAACCAAAGCATGTTACTGAGCACAGGTCTTTCTGCTCTGTAAGTATCCTGTTTTTGTTTCTATTATTAAATTATTTTCCTTTTTTACAAAGCTTACTTCATAGGCTAAGATTATAATAATTTTAAAACAAATAAAACAAACTTTTGTGTGGCAGTCTTGTAGGATTTGTTGAACAGTTGTTGCTTTTATGTTTTTTATGTGAAAGATAATATAGAAAGTATTCGTGAAGGAGAATGATAGTTTTTATGTTTAAGTGAAATTTAAGGATAAACATGTGAAATATTAATTTATATATTTTTTTTTACTTAAAATGTCCACTTTCGAAAAGGCCAACTGCCACATACTGACTTTTTACATGACCTTGAAAAAAAAGACAAGATGTTAAGGTCCAAGAATTGAGATGCAAGACTCTGTATTTGAAGTTGATATATGAGAAAATATGAATATGCTAGATGAGCCATTTTACAATAACACCATTTTGTATGCTGAAAATAAAAGCATGACATTTTTATAGATGAAAACAAACGTTCAGATGATACAAAAAGAAACTTGATTATAATGAAGACCCGGTAAAATGACTTAAATGTCTCTTTAAATGATTTATTTCTGAACCATTGTTCTAGAGAAATCATAGTTTAATATACATCTTTATACCTTTCTGGCGCCTGTTCTACTTTCTCCTCCACTACCTTCTCAACCTTCGTCTGCCCTATTTCTAGTCTTCAGTTGCCCTGTTCAGTGTGTAACAAAGAAATTAAATATAAAAAAGAAACAAGATAAACATTAATCTAAATAAATTTAACTATAATAAAAAAAATCGGATTCAGTGTACCGTAACTTAAATTAATTATGTCGTATTGATACAAACCTAGGCAAAATTTTCAGTGTATCATACTTTTAAATTCTATCGAGTTGAAATTTTGGCCAAGGGTTGCATCATTTAAATACAAGCAAATCTAAAATATTTCACTGTGTAGAAGCGGAAAATAGTATAGTCTTTTATAGGCTAAGAAATATATTCATATATTTTCTGTCTAGAAAGTTATTTAGAAATTAACGTCACTGAATTGTTTGTTTACATTGGTTGTGATCCGTGTTGACCAATGTGAGAACCCCTTTAGGTCACGTGATTCCTCAACCTGTAAATACAGCCCCTGTCTTGAATCTAGTTAATCAAAGTGGTGTTCAAATCCACATTGACAGTTGCATGGGTACACATTGACTCAGCGTTCTCAATAAGTTTCGGTTTAACCGTCTCAATTAGTAAACTAACCGAACGGCTACTAATTATTCAACTATTATAAATATATATAAATTAATTTATTTTTTCAGATTTGAACCGACCCAAATGTCATTTGAACTGTCCATTTTGGCCGGCAGCCGGTTCTTATTGAGAACACTGCATGGTCCTTCTCTGATACAGTGATGCATTATCAAAGACATTGATCAGCAGATTCTTGTTAGTTCTGATGAAGCAACTGCATGTAACTGCTTGCAGTTGCAGTCTCTCAAAGAGTTGTGTTACAGCCTGTCTGTTTCTAGGGATTTCTGGTATTTTTCAACATTTTCTCTCACATTTCTTACCAAATGCTATAATTTCTACCAAACCAGTAAAACAATAACACAGTGATAAAAACAATTTGTTTCCTAATATTTTAGACAAACTGGCAGCATAGAAATTTCCTGGAAATGATTATTCGTTCAACCATATTGTTAACATACTTGTTTAGGCTTGTCTGTTTTCAGGCCTTTCTCGTACTTTTGCCCATGAGGCTCAAGATCATCTTTTTAATAGGTACTCGCTCATGTTTTTTTTTGAAATGCACTTTTTGCAAATATTGCCTTTGATTAGACACTTCATTAGCGTTAAGAATGCTAATAATCTTAATAATACTTTAGCAAGTAGTAATCTGTTTTTATCTTCTTTGACTTCTTTGACCGTTTTGAAACCATGATCTTAATTAAGTGTATCTGTGCATTCCCTTTAACAAACTTCCAGCAATACCCTGACAATCCAAGAAAAGAATGAAGACTTTCCACATCAATGGGTTGGCCACTCTTTGACCGCCGATTTCATAGCACGGTTCGTCGAAATACTATTTTTGGGTGGTTTTAATTTCAAACTATTTGGATCAAGATGTTGGAAATGAGAATTAAGACGTTTGATATGTTTTTCAAATGTGGATGTGAAAATCAATCATCAAGGAAAATCGAACATTCACGAACATGCATATCTACCATGCATTGCTTTTGCTAAAATATAACAGGAGCACTCGTTAAACCAATGCCCATCCAGTTCCATTCGTAAAGCCAAAGCGGACCTACACTAGATGCAGTCTTCCCAATATCAGCATCAAATGTAGTAAAATATATTTCCACTTTCATTAAAAGTACCAACTGTCTAAAGCAGTATTCACGTCGCTCGGAATATCAAACTTGTCAACATCAAATGAATCATTCTTGACACAGTCTCAAATCATTAGTACAAACAACCACTGGGCAATTCTTGTTAAAATCCTTAATTAGAACAATCAAAATAGGACCATTCAATTTAAAATCAGCTTAAAGCGGAATTTCAATTAGAGACTTAAATTACCTAAGTGCACTAACTCAATATCTGCTTCTATTCCTATATGCAGTTATTGAGTTATTGCACAAAGGTGACGTAATGTATCCAAGATACTTCATGTTTGAACTATTAACAATGTGAAGTAATAAAACCAGGATTATCCAACTTCAAAACTGGCAAATTTTTTATAAGGGATTCATAGCGGATAAGACAAAGTTGTATCCACTGACCCTTGACCGAACAAAAATATTAAATGAAGTTTCCTCAAAACCTCAAAAAATCAGATGCACGCAAAATACGAGTCAGGCTTTTGCCTACAATCTTCAAAATGTCACTATCAACAGCACCGACCTCAGTAAAGCCTATTACAAAGGTGGTTTTATCTTTTGACTGACCCTTATAGGATGTGTTCCCTCTCTATCTCTACTGGATCTCTGCCAACTATCCACAATGTGCGCCACAACGGGTCCTCCAGTTCTTAAAAGTGTTGTTATAACACTCACATCCTTTTAACAGCAGAACTTGAATAAAGGTTGAAAACCAATTTTCATTCTTTCTTGAGAGGTTTCAATTAATTTACTCTATTACATAATCAATGAATGTGCATTACGATGGGAATGATTTACAGATGGTGTTTGGTCATTTAACAATCTTTTCTCTGAATATTGCATATTAGTGTATTGCAGGGATTCTAGGCATTTGCCACGATCAAAACGTTTTTTACGAACACTGGAAATAGGCAAAGACAATTTTCTACAATTAAATATCTGGTAGTAAAAGGGTCCAAAGATGAAATAGCTTTTTATCTCCGTAGTGTTTGCATCAACTATTAATTTAGTTTATAGTGTTTACTGCATTATTGTTGTTTTTTATATAACAAATGCAATTTGGTCAACAGTGATGACTTAGAGTAGGCAGGAGGAGACTCATCTTCACCACAGTCTTTATATCCGTAATCCATGTAGATGCACATTCGGGAAATGTTGCAGCAAAACCAGTCCATTTGAAGGCAAACACCAATGGCTGTAATGAATTGAAAATGACATTATCGAATGTTATAAAGTAGAAAAAAACGCATTATCGTTTGGTAATTTGCTATAAACTGTGACGGTCAAGCGATTATTTGGTAGCATGGCGTATTCCATTTGACCCTAGACACATAGATATTAGTACAAAGTCTGGCATTACAGTTCATATTTGTAATTTATTCGCATATTACTCATTAAATATTACTTTCAGCAATTTATATTATGCTAATATCAATATCATTTCATCAGTTATTTCAGTCTTAGAAATAAAAATTAAATCTCAAAGTCAAGCCAAAATCCCAATGTAATCCCATTACATTACTATGCATACAGCATAGGAGTTCCGCTTACTCTGTAAACCTAAATACTAAATATGCACCTTGGCTCAATAAAATCTCTTGCCAGAACTCCTGATGTAAGAACACATAATGTTATAAACAGGAAATCAAGTTCCGCTCAAATTAGCGTAACTTGGCGGAAGATAGCGTGAAACTGCAAGATTTTGGAATAAAAGAACTTGAGGCTGCGAAAAATTGAGGAATTATAAGTAGCGGAATTCCGCAAGTCATGGCAGAGCTATCTGGCAGAATTGACCAAATTAAGTTAATTAACAATACACTAATACATCAATTTCCTGTTTAAAGGCATATTTTAACAAGATGGAAATATATAAAAATTCATCAATTAATAAGTTGACAGCTACAATAATATCATATATACATGTATGGTCGGAGGTAAAGAAACAAATCGTCAACACACGAAGTGATGACGCAACAGCAAATATCACAAGTTAAAGATGGCGGACACTATGAAACAATATGAAACTGTATCGGAATTTACAACTATAGTGGAACATTACTTAAAGACAGTTAACAATGGATTGGTATAACAACATCCCGGAGGTCAGTTAAATGTATAGTAATAGCGGTTTGTACATAAATCCTAAATAATCATAAAAAACGTAAAATGCTGTTACCGTAAACATTTTGGACATTCTGATTCAGAAAAAGCCTTTTCTCACATTACCCCCCGCCTAATAAATTGTTGTGTCATCACATCAGACAAATATAACAAATACCTGAACAAATACAACTATTTAACATAAAGTATGATGGACAACAGCACAAATATACTGTTTAATCTAAACAACTTGGTTTTAAAAAACTGTAGTGTTTGTTGTACCTCTGGTGGTTGGGGTTGTTGGACTTGAAGTAACTGTTTTCCGATTAAAGTTATTTTGGCGGTTGCTGTAGTTTTCCTTGTTTTCAAACAAGTTTTTCAAAGTTTTTAGTTCTTCTAGAACAGCTTCTAGCGCTAAACCCATGGTCTTTACGTCATTTTTTTAGCATGTCCATATCCTCTTTCACCACTGCACAGGTTTGGCAGGCATTATTAGATGGAATCTCGGGAGGGACATCGGATATGGCTGTAGATAAGTCGCTTGAAGAAGACGAACTCGATGACGAAGATGATGAAGAAGATGTAGAGGGGGAATACGGGGGCGAGGGCATCTTCTTTGATGGAACCAGATTGCACAATCTGGTGTCTGTGAGTGGTGATGAAAGGGGTGTTTGAAGCACACTGGCTGAAAATAGGCCATCACGGACAAAGAAATTGATGGAGATGGGATGCCCACATCTCCCAGCATATTTGGGATGACACTTTCCAAAGGCTCATCAATATCGCTGCCCGCTAAGTTTGCGGCACTGGACAAAATGTCCACGGATTGATTTATCTGAGAAGATGGCCTCTTCCTAGAACTAAATATGTGTTCACTTTCTTCCTTAGATAGTCTGACTACTTCACATTCACTTGTTAAATAGTGCTTTCAATTTTGGAGCAATGAATGTTTTACATTAACTGAATCTCCAGCACTAATCATTGTGTTCACTGTTAACTGGTGTGCCGGGTACACCTTAGGATCTACTTGCTTTTCCAATTTAGTCTTGCACGTTGTTACAAACTTACAAATTGAGCAGTAGAAAGGCACTTGGTCCATTGTAACGTATTTTCTGTAAAAGTGTAGCATAACCTTCCCGCGTTCTCCTTGGTGAGGTATTGTATCGCATTTACCACACCTTTAAACACGGCACCATGTGTGTGTTGTAGCAATAGGGCGTGTGTTGCCATTGACCGACATTCTGCAAATATAAACAAACCTATATTATAGTCCATGAGTCCCTAAACAACATTAATTTGTTATTATTATATATTATACCTTTTGACTGTTCAAACACTTTGTTGTAACCAGAAATGGACCGCAGTATGGCATTTGTAGTTTTAGACAATCAATGTCTGTGCGGGGATTATCAAGTACCAGACTATGCTTCCTTTTTTGTATTTTGTGAATGATTGTTATGTATCGTCGTTATCTTTCTGTCGTTTTGCCTTGATGTGTAAGTTTTGACGACATACATTATGTGCCCTCTGCATTTTTGATTTCAATTTTTCAACATATTCTTCATATGATGATACTTGCTCTTTTGTGCATGTTCCACTGCCAAATACAATTCGGCGGGTAATCTGACCTCACGCCCAAGCAATAATGGATTTGGAGTGATTTTGGTGCTATCATTTGGTGTTGTCCTGTATGCAGCTGCTAAACAGCCTAAATTCAGATCCCAATCTGATTGCTCTTTTGATAAATACGCTCCAATCATTCGAGTTAAAGTTTTCATAAATCTCTCTGACCATTACATTTTGGAGATCTCGTGGTGGTTCTTATTTTCTTGATCTCTTATAACTGACAAAGTTCTAGCAATATTTTACTCACGATTGATTAACGGTAATCAATGTTTAAGATGGTCGATAGGCAGGTGGAGGTGCATTACAATGGAAATTATTTACAAATGGTCTTTGGTCATTTAGCAATTTCTTCTCTGAATTTGCATATTAGTGTTTTGAAGGGATTCTAGGTATTTGCCACAATTGAAACGTTTTTGACAAACACTGGAACTAGCCAAAGACAGTTCCCTACAATTGCATATCTGGTAGTAAAATGGTCTAAAGTTAAAAGAGCTTTTCATCTATCATTTATGTTCCTCATGTACAGTTTTTGCTTAAACTATTACATTAGTTCACAAGGTGTTCTGCATTATTATTATTTTCGTTAATAACAAATTCCATTTGGTCGACATAGATGCCGTACAGCAGGCGGTAGGAGCCTCATCTTCACCGTTATGACAGTCTTTATTTCCGTCATCCATGTAGATGCACACATGGGAAATGTTGCAACAGGTCCCTTTGAAGGCATACACCATTGGCTGTAATGAAATGAAAATGGCTTTATCGAATGATAATACTAGAAATAATCGCAATACCGCTTGGTTGTTTGCAATGCTATTTACGATTAATGGTATTAATTATTTGAGATGGTTGACCAAGATGAACTACTGTAGGTAAAACGAACCTCATCTGCATCGTTACAATAGTCATTATCTCCATCATCCCTGAAAATGCACACCTCGGAAACGTTGCAGAAAAACCTGCCCCTTTGAAGGCATTCATCCATGGCTGAACTGAGATGAAAATGGCATTATCGAATGTTAATAGTAGGAAGAACCGCATTATCATTTGGTTATTTGCAATGTATTATACGATTTATAGCATTAGTTGTTTGAGATGATCGACCTAGATGACTTACTTAAGGCAGATGGAGTCTCATCTTCACCGTTACCACAGTCATTATCTCCGTCATCCCTGTAAATGCAAACTTCGGAAACGTTGTGGAAGAAACAGTCTTTATGAAGGCACATGTCAATGTCTGAAATGAAATGAAAATGCCTTTATCGAATGATCAAAATAGTAAATAACGCATAATTTGGATAACTTAGTGCAGGCAGGAGGAGTCTCATCTTCACCTTGACCACAGTCATTATCTCTGTCATCCCTCTAGATGTACACATGGGAAACCTTGCAAAGAACCGGTCTTTTCGGAGGCATACATTAATGGCTGTAATGAAATGAAAATGAAAAGGTCTTTATCGAATGGTTAAAGTAGTAATTAACACATGATAATAACCAAATAAATGGTATTAATTGTTTAAGATGGTCGACATGGATGACTTACTGCAGACAGGAGGAGTCTCATCTTCACCTTGACCACAGTCATTATCTCTGTCATCCTTCTAGATGTACACATGGGAAACCTCTTGCAAAGAACCATTGTTTTTGGAGGCATACATTAATGGCTTAATGAAATGAAAATGAAAAGGTCTTTATCGAATGATTAAAATAGTAATTAACACATGATAATAACAAATAAATGCAAATAACCTTGCAAAGAACCAGTCTTTTTGGAGGCATACATCAATGGCTGTAATGAAATGAAAATGAAAAGGTCTTTATCGAATGATTAAAGTAGTAATTAACACATGATAATAACCAAATAAATGGTATTAATTGTTTAAGATGGTCGACATGGATGACTTACTGCAGGCAGGAGGAGACTCATCTTCACCTTGACCACAGTCATTATCCTGTCATCCCTCTAGATGTACACATGGGAAACCTTGCAAAGAACCGGTCTTTTTGGAGGCATACATCAATGGCTGTAATGAAATGAAAATGAAAAGGTCTTTATCAAATGATTAAAATAGTAATTAACACATGATCATAACCAAATAAATGGTATTAATTGTTTAAGATGGTCGACATGGATGACTTACTGCAGACAGGAGGAGTCTCATCTTCACCTTGACAACAGTCATTATCTCTGTCATCCCTCTAGATGTACACATGGGAAACCTTGCAAAGAACCAGTGTTTTTTGGAGGCATACATCAATGGCTGTAATGAAATGAAAATGAAAAGGTCTTTATCGAATGATTGAAATAGTAATTAACACATGATAATAACCAATAAATGGTATTAATTGTTTAAGATGGTCGACATGAATGACTAACTGCAGGCAGGTGGAGTCTCATCTTCCCCTTGACCACATTCATTATCTCCATCATCCCTGAAGATGCACACCTGGAAAGCGCTGCAGAACAACCTGTCCTTCTTAAACCATTCATCCATGGCTGAACTGAGATGAAAATGGCATTATCGAATGTTAAATATAGGAATAAACGAATGTTAGTTTGGTAATTTGCAACGCAATGTTCGATTGATTGATGTGATTCATTGTTTAAGATGGTCGACATGGATGACTTACTGCAGGCAGGAGGAGTCTCATCTTCACCTTTACCAGAGTCATTTTCTCTGTCATCCCTCTAGATGCACACATGGGAAACGTTACAGAAGAACCAGTCTTTTTGAAGACATACAGCAATGGCTTGATGAAATTAAAATGTCTTTAACAAATGATTAATATATTAATCAACGCATGATCATTTGGTTAATTGCAATGCTTTATAATATACAATAAATGGTATAAATTGATTAAGATGGTCGACATAATTGATTTACTGCAGTCAGGAGGAGTCTCATCTTCACATTGACCACAGTCATTATCTCTGTCATCCCTCTAGATGTACACCTGGTTTCGGAAAAACCTGCCCTTTTGAAGGCATTCATCCCTGACTGAAATAAGATGATAATGGTATAAACGAATGTTAAAAGAAGGAATACACGCATTACCGCTTGGTTGTTTGCAATGCTATTTACGATTAATGGTATTAATTGTTTGAGATGGTCGACCTAGATGACTTACAGCAGGCAGGAGGAACCTCATCTGCACGATAGTAATAAACTCCGTCATCCCTGAAGATGCACACCTCGGAAACATTGCAAAAAAACTTGCCCTTTTGAAGGCAATTATCCATGGCTGAAATGAGATGAAAATGGCATTATCGAATGTTAATAGTAGGAAGAACCGCATTATCATTTGGTTATTTGCAATGTATTATACGATTTATAGCATTAGTTGTTTGAGATGGTCGACCAAGATGACTTACTGCAGGCAGGAGAAGCCTCATCTTCACCGTTACCACAGTCATTATCTCCGTCATCCCTGTAAATGCAAACTTCGGAAACGTTGTGGAAGAAACAGTCTTTTTGAAGGCACATGTCAATGTCTGAAATGAAATGAAAATGCCTTTATCGAATGATTAAAATAGTAAATAACGCATATTTGGATAACTTACTGCAGGCAGGAGGAGTCTCATTTTCACCTTGACCACAGTCATTATCTCTGTCATCCCTCTAGATGTACACATGGGAAACCTTGCAAAGAACCGGTCTTTTCGGAGGCATACATCAATGGCTGTAATGAAATGAAAATGAAAAGGTCTTTATCGAATGATTAAAGTTGTAATTAACACATGATAATAACCAAATAAATGGTATTAATTGTTTAAGATGGTCGACATGGATGACTTACTGCAGACAGGAGGAGTCTCATCTTCACCTTGACCACAGTCATTATCTCTGTCATCCTTCTAGATGTACACATGGGAAACCTTGCAAAGAACCAGTGTTTTTTTGGAGGCATACATTAATGGCTTAATGAAATGAAAATGAAAAGGTCTTTATCGAATGATTAAAATAGTAATTAACACATGATAATAACAAATAAATGCAAATAACCTTGCAAAGAACCAGTCTTTTTGGAGGCATACATCAATGGCTGTAATGAAATGAAAATGAAAAGGTCTTTATCGAATGATTAAAGTTGTAATTAACACATGATAATAACCAAATAAATGGTATTAATTGTTTAAGATGGTCGACATGGATGACTTACTGCAGACAGGAGGAGTCTCATCTTCACCTTGACCACAGTCATTATCTCTGTCATCCTTCTAGATGTACACATGGGAAACCTTGCAAAGAACCAGTGTTTTTTTGGAGGCATACATTAATGGCTTAATGAAATGAAAATGAAAAGGTCTTTATCGAATGATTAAAATAGTAATTAACACATGATAATAACAAATAAATGCAAATAACCTTGCAAAGAGCCAGTCTTTTTGGAGGCATACATCAATGGCTGTAATGAAATGAAAATGAAAAGGTCTTTATCGAATGATTAAAGTAGTAATTAACACATGATAATAACCAAATAAATGGTATTAATTGTTTAAGATGGTCGACATGGATGACTTACTGCAGGCAGGAGGAGACTCATCTTCACCTTGACCACAGTCATTATCCTGTCATCCCTCTAGATGTACACATGGGAAACCTTGCAAAGAACCGGTCTTTTTGGAGGCATACATCAATGGCTGTAATGAAATGAAAATGAAAAGGTCTTTATCAAATGATTTAAATAGTAATTAACACATGATAATAACCAAATACATGGTATTAATTGTTTAAGATGGTCGACATGGATGACTTACTGCAGACAGGAGGAGTCTCATCTTCACCTTGACAACAGTCATTATCTCTGTCATCCCTCTAGATGTACACATGGGAAACCTTGCAAAGAACCAGTGTTTTGGGGGGGAATTCATCACTGGCTGTAATAAAACGAAAATGAAAAGGTCTTTATCGAATGATTAAAATAGTAATTAACACATGATAATAACCAATAAATGGTATTAATTGTTTAAGATGGTCGACATGAATGACTAACTGCAGGCAGGTGGAGTCTCATCTTCCCCTTGACCACAGTCATTATCTCCATCATCCCTGAAGATGCACACCTGGAAAGCGCTGCAGAAGACCCTGTCCTTTTTAAACCATTCATCCATGGCTGAACTGAGATGAAAATGGCATTATCGAATGTTAAATATAGGAATAAACTAACGATAGTTTGGTAATTTGCAACGCAATGTTCGATTGATTGATGTGATTCATTGTTTAAGATGGTCGACATGGATGACTTACTGCAGGCAGGAGGAGTCTCATCTCCACCTTTACCAGAGTCATTTTCTCTGTCATCCCTCTAGATGCACACATGGGAAACGTTACAGAAGAACCAGTCTTTTTGAAGACATACAGCAATGGCTTGATGAAATTAAAATGTCTTTAACAAATGATTAATATATTAATCAACGCATGATCATTTGGTTATTTGCAATGCTTTATAATATACAATAAATGGTATATATTGATTAAGATGGTCGACATAATTGATTTACTGTAGTCAGAAGGATTCTCATCTTCACATTGACCACAGTCATTATCTCTGTCATCCCTCTAGATGTACACCTGGTTGCGGAAAAACCTGCCCTTTTGAAGGCATTCATCCCTGACTGAAATAAGATGATAATGGCATAAACGAATGTTAAAAGAAGGAGTAAACGCATTACCGCTTGGTTGTTTGCAATGCTATTTACGATTAATGGTATTAATTGTTTGAGATGGTCGACCTAGATGACTTACAGCAGGCAGGAGGAACCTCATCTGCACCGTTACGATAGTAATAAACTCCGTCATCCCTGAAGATGCACCTCGGAAACGTTGCAAAAAACTTGCCCTTTTGAAGGCAATTATCCATGGCTGAAATGAGATGAAAATGGCATTATCGAATGTTAATAGTAGGAAGAACCGCATTATCATTTGGTTATTTGCAATGTATTATACGATTTATAGCATTAGTTGTTTGAGATGGTCGACCAAGATGACTTACTGCAGGCAGGAGAAGCCTCATCTTCACCGTTACCACAGTCATTATCTCCGTCATCCCTGTAAATGCAAACTTCGGAAACGTTGTTATCTCTGTCATCCCTCTAGATGCACATCTGAAAAGTGTTGCGGAAGAACAAGTCTATTTGAAATCATTCATCTATGGTTTAAATGAGATGAAAATGACATTGTCGAATGTTAAATATAGGAATAAATGAATGATAGTTTGGTAATTTGCAACGCTATGTACGATTGATTGATGTGATTCATTGTTTAAGATGGTTGACCTACATGACTTACTGCAGGCAGGAGGAGTCTCATATTCACCTTTACCACAGTCATTATCTTTGTCATCCCTCTAGATGCACACATGGGAAACGTTGCAGAAGAACCAGTCTTTTTGAAGGCAAACATAAATGGCTTAATGAAATGAAATGGCGTTACTAAATGTAAATAGTAGGAATAACCGCATTATTGTTTGGTTATTTGCAATGCTATATACGATGAAAAGCATGAAATGTTTAAGATGGTCGACATGGATGACTGACTGCAGACAGGAAGAGTCTCACCTTCACCTTTACCACAGTCATTATCTATGTCATTCCTCTAGATGTGCACATGGGAAACGTTGTAAAAGAATCAGTCCTTTTGAAAGCATACATCAATGGCTGTAATGAAATGAAAATGGCATTATCGAATTAATAGTAGGAATTAACGCATAATCGTTTGGTAATTTGCAATACTATATACGATTGACTAATGGTATACACTTTTTAAGATGTACGACATAGATGACTAATTGACTTATTGCAGGCAGGAGGAGTCTCATCTTCACCGTGATGACAGTCATTATCTCTGTTATCCCTCTAGGTGTACATCTGGAAAACCTTGCGGAAGAACAAGTCTATTTGAAAGCATTCATCTATGGTTTAAATGAGATAAAAATGGCATTGTCGAAAAATATAGGAATAAACGAATGATAGTTTGGTAATTTGCAACGCTATGTACGATTGATTGATGTGATTCATTGTTTAAGATGGTTGACCTACATGACTTACTGCAGGCAGGAGGAGTCTCATCTTCACCTTTACCACAGTCATTATCTCTTTCATCCCTCTAGATGCACACATGGGAAACGTTGTAGAAGAACCAGTCTTTTTGAAGGTATACATAAATGGCTTAATGAAATGAAAATGGCGTTACTAAATGTAAATAGTAGGAATAACCGCATTATTGTTTGGTTATTTGCAATGCTATATACGATGAAAAGCATGAAATGTTTAAGATGGTCGACATGGATGACTTACTGCAGACAGGAAGAGTCTCACCTTCACCTTTACCACAGTCATTATCTATGTCATTCCTCTAGATGTACACATGTAAAACGTTGCAAAAGAATCAGTCCTTTTGAAAGCATACATCAATGGCTGTAATGAAATGCAAACGGCATTATCGAATTTTTAAAGTAGAAATAAACGCATAATCGTTTGGTTATTTACAATGCTATATACGACTGATTAATGTTATACATTTTTTAAGATGTACGACATAGATGACTTATTGAGATACTGCAGGCAGGAGGAGTCTCATCTTCACCTTAAACACAGTCGTTTTCTCCATTATCCCTGTAGATGCACATTTGGAAAGTGTTGCGGAAGAACAAGTCTATTTAAAAGCATTCATCCATGGCTGATTTGAGATGAAAATGGCATTATCGAATGTGAAAAGTATGAAATACACTAAATGGTCTTCATTGATTAAGATGGTCGACATAGATGATTTATGTTCACCGTTCAGACAATCATTTTCACTCTCATGTTTATCATCCTTGTGGGAGCACTTTGCAGGAGAAGTTGTCGTTTAGAGTGCATCAATTGTAGAAGGGCATCATGTGAAAAAGGGAATAAGCCTATGCGTTAGGATAGGAATAAACGAATTATCGGTTGGAAATTTTCAACGATTTAACGATTGGTTTATTATTTCAGATAAAACCATCAAACACTTTTAAAAGGTATTGTTGCAAAAAAAAGCATTTGCTGTAGTATTATTTATCTAAAATAAGTTAATATATACTATATATAGCAATAATATTTTATAAAGGATTAATTTGAGAAACAATATGCGTATTTGTGCAACTGGCCCTATGGTCTGAAGATTTTCAGAGTTCCATGTTATATAACCGGCTTGGCTTACACAGTTTATCACCTGTCTTTGTAATGCATGAGTAATATGGTTAAACAAATCACGTGTACCCAGAAGTTTCGGTTCTGCTTGTTTGGAAATGAAGTGTCTCTAGCACTGTGCTATAAAAGTGATAATCCAACCAATCATTTTCCTGGTTAAGTAGATTCTGTAGCGTTTCGTGTTCAATAAAATATTATAGTTGGGAAATTCTAGAAGTTGATAATAAATCATGTCATTTATGTACAGTTTTTGCTTAAAATATTGAAAAAGTTCACAATGTGTACTGCATTGTTGGTATCATTGTTTTTAATAAATACAATATGGTCGACAGTGATTACAGGCAGGAGGAGACTCATCTTCACCTTAAGCACAGTCCTTTTCTCCGTCACATACACAATCCTTGTGGATACACTTGAGGGAAGCGTGGCAGTAGAATCTTCCTTTTTTGAAGCCATATATCTATGGCTGTAAAAATGGCAGCATCAAATATAAATAATGAATGAAATGACTTAAACGTTAGAATTGAAAAACTCTCATTTTGTTTCGTAATTTACGACTATCTATAAGCCATTGATTAATGGTCTAACATACTTCTAAAACATTTAAAAGTATATCGTTACAAATACAGCCTGTAGTGCAAATACGGCCTATAGTGTTATTAATATAGAATTTCTTTTAATATATAAAACAATATAAGTGAGTATAGTTTTACCTCTTTCATAAAGTTAAAATCCAATATGCGTAACTAGTCCTATTGTTTGAGGAGTTTCAGCAGCATCTGTACATAACAATGATGGTGGATAGAAATATTTTGCGTTTGTTTCTAGGTTTTTCCAAATTCAAAATTGGTTGCATGCGCACACTTGGTTGCAGCTAGGTCTTTTGCAGATGGTGCAGTGATGAATTATCCGAAAACCCACTCATTTGATTTTTGATAGTTCTAATGAAGCATCTGCATGCAACTGAAGCACTTTCTTAAAAACCTTTTTAAGCCTATTTGTTCCAGGGCTTTCCATGACTATCTGGTACTTTACATTATTTGGAATCTGATGCTCAACATCACTTAGTCATCCACAACCGCTTAGAAACAATGTGGTGTATTACTTCTTTTGATAAGGTATATGCTACAATGTTTTGAATATAAGAAAACAAATCCAATAATGCACCCCACTGACAGTTACGAGCCACCAATATGATCCAGGCTCTTGAACGATCATTATGTCTAGGCGTGTAATCTTTTTTTTACTGCATGTCTATGCAGCGCATTGTATTTGTTTGGCTTTTACACTATATTTATATATCCATTTTAGGAAATCCTCATGTAAAGACATATTTCTACAGCCGTTTGAAAGAGAACATTTAACCTATTGTTCCTGTATTTCCCTATCATAGACTTATCGTTGTTGTTGTTGCTGTTGTTGATATTTTTAACAATAAGAGATGGTCGACAGTGGTGACTTACTGCAGGCAAGAGAAGCTTCGCCTTCACCGTAAGGACAGTCCTTTACTCCGTCACATACCCAATCCTTGTTGATGCACTTTCGGGAAGCGTTACAGAAGAACCAGTCTTTTGAAGCCATACATCCATGGTAGTATAAAATACATGGTTGCATCGAATGTTACAGACACATTATCGTTTGGATTTTTACGACGATATATGTTATGATTGTTGAATGACCTTACATACTTAAATCGGTTCAGGCTGACCACTTCACCAAAAATGTAAACATTTATACTATTCCTGTATTATTTAAAAATATATAACACTTTACTTTTGTATTTCATCACATTTATCAAATGCATTACTCACCTGGCTTAAACGCAGTTTCTCACAGGACTTAGTATTGCATGAGTTAACATTATGTTTGAACAAATGATCGTTTTCAAGATATGTTTAAGCTGCTACTTTTCGCATTTTTCCCATTCCGACTCTGATGAAATAGCCGATGATTCACATTGCATGCATGGCAGCATAGAAAGACAAGCAGATCAGTATCTCCAATTACAATGATTAATGAATTTTTAACATTTCCAATGTTAACGGCTTAATGGTGATTGGAAATGAAGTTTTTCTGTCAATGTGTAATGCAAGTGATAATCCAACATACTATATTGCTGGATTAGTAAAACTTGTCGCAATTGGTGTTAATTCCTGGGTTCGATTCCAAGCATTGGTTGATGAGAGTTTAGTTTGCGGTCATTTATCTTGAAAAGTACGTCATAAGACCACCCCTTCGCTTAATACCGTGCGTGTTTTTTATACCCTATTACAAAAGAAAATATGTTTTTTTTTTGGTTTTAGTATTTATAAACTCGTGATCACCAAATGTGTGTGTGTGAGAGAGAGACATTCTTATTACCTTCTTAATGCAGAGACATACGTACATAATAGTAACCGGACATATACCAAGTGCATACTTTTCATGCTAAAAACATACAAACAAACATGAACAAAGTTAATTGAAAGTAAAGAAATACATAGTATGTAATTACAATTAACCAAATATACATAAATACATAATTGTAACATTCTCGAATTTCACATGCAGCCAGGTATAATATAAAACCAATAAACTTTTTGGTTTGGTCAAAATTAGCCGAAATGTTTATTGAATGATCATTATTTAACATTAATGCATTGCATGTGAAAACGAACCAAAAGGTAACATACCAATAACTTATCCAGTGTTATACAAATGACACTTGGTGGTTAGTTTCGCTTTGAAAGGCATTTGGCCTGAGACATCGGAATGATAAGTAATAATATATCGTATAAAAGGGGTTATCCTATTGAAGGCCTGCTGCTGATTAAATGCTTTAAGGTCAAGCAAAGATAAATATCTCTGTGACGGCGTAAATGCCACCTAGCAGAATCATTTTCGTCCGCAGTTTCCTAAATTTCTATATCTGAATCTGCCATCGTTGGTTCTAATTGTACCAACACCACAACACTTACCTCGCCACATGTCCTTTTGTACTTGATCTGCTTCGGTATCAATACAAAATAAACCGAGGGTTTTGAAGTTTTTAACATGAACATTCCGTTCGAATCACAAATTTGATTCCATGTTTTCCCCTATGTTTTCCCAAGGATCTAAGCCAGTTTTTACATCAGTTATCAACCACCATTTTCATACCGAGAGAGGACTTTTAGACACATCGGTTGGAATGATTGTCTTTGTCATTTCCGAGCTTCATATGAAATTTATTCAGTTTCGTACTATCTATTAACTCAGCATGTTTTGAGACATATCTTTGTGATATCATTTTTTGCTGAATAAAGTTTGAATAAGCTGCCAATGTGCACTGCATTGTAAGTATTGTTTTTAAAAAAAACAATGGTCAACAGAAATAACTAAATGCAGGCAGAATGTACTTCCTCTTCACCGTTAGGACAATCATCTGTCCCTATAGTCATCCCTGTGGATGCACACTCGGGAAACGTTGCAGAAAAAACTGCCCTTTTGAAGACATCTATCCATGGCTGTAATAAAGATGAAATATGTTACAAATCTATGCAATGAACAAATGCGTTCGAATATGCATATACGCAGTATCATTTGGAAGTTGATACAATAGTTTTGACTATTTCCTATACTACAATTAATATAAATATGTATAGCTCATATGAATATATATATGTGGTGGTCAGTTTCGCTCGTCCGCTTTATCGTTACAACCCAGTCTACTTTCAGTTTCAAACATTGTGACAGTGAGTGGAGTTTGGTCCAGGACACCCATTTTGGGGGTTCACATTTTTGTGTTGTCCTGAGGAATACATAATAAAATAGTATGAAATAGCATTTGATGGATGCATGCCGGCTGTTGATTCCATTGTTTAAATTAAAAATGGGTAATTACGATCTCAGTTTTGGTCGGATGTATTTTTAAAAAAGATCCTTTGACGAACCGCTGGAAAACTCAAGTAGTAAAACCACTGAGTGAAAGTTTTGGCGGTTGTTTTCGACTGAAATTTTCTAGTCGATTAAATCTGGCGTCTGTTGCTTTATTTGCACCAACACCCCAGCTCCTACTTTTCGCCATCTGTCCTTATGTACTTGGTTCGCTACTGTAACCATTAAATGATACAACGGTGTTATCATGGTTTAAGCAAGAACTTTCAGTTCGTTTCACCTATTTGATTGCATGTTTTTCCCTCCCGTGTCTAAGCTAGAGCGTTTATCATGATCCACCACAAATGGCATACAAAGAGCTTCTGTGCTGTCATTGTTACACTCTTATCATTTGATTTACCAATGGTGCATTCTTTGGCACTTTTAGAATGTGTTCTGATTTAAAGAATGAATGTTAGATGGTGCACAATCCGTGTTCAAAAGTATATCAGTCTAAAAAATTATTTTCTTTATCCCTGTTCAACTGGACTCGCTGAACGATTAGTTAAGGACCAATACACTTTCTTGCAGTGTTGTTCCCATGTCGGATTATTAGTAAAATGGATCAGCGGAAAGGTCAACAGTAGCGGTTTTGTCTTAATCCATTTTAATAATCAAAGCATTGTCTTCGATTACTTTGGCCAAATGAATTGTATTCCGCTCAAATTATATACAATTTTACCCTTCCCTTTCCCTCTTCCTTTTAATTGTGTCCTGTAGTGTGTATTATTTAGTTTTTAGGTTCAAAATTGTCCTTTAGCCTACTTGGGTTAAGTGCTGTGTCGTTCTGGTTTTTTTTTGCACCCTCGTGTTTAGTTGTGTCCTTATGTATTTTTTGAACGTCTTTGGTTCAGAAGTGATTTATGATTTGCGTTAGCTTCATTGGGTTAAGTAGAATAATTATGTGTGTTTTAGTTTCCTTTGGTTAAAACATTTTTTTTGTATTTCTTTAGCTTCTTTAGGTTAAGAAGTGTCCTTATGTATATCTTGAGTTTCCTTTAGTTTAGATTCATAAGTGCTATGTGTTTTTTAAGCTTCCTTACGCGATTTTTCTAAAATTTCTTATATTGAGAAGTGTCCTAATGTGTTTCTTTGTTTTGTTTTTTAAAGTGTATTCTGAATCACATTTAATTACTTAAAGCTGCACTCTCACAGATTTACCTTTTTTCCAATCATTTATTTTTTGTCTTGAAAAGAGCAAATTTTTGCGTAAATATCTGCAAACCAATGATATAATATTGCTGACAAAATATCAGATCGCAGATTTACATATTTCCGTTTGAAAATTGAATGTTTTATGGCGTTACTAACGGTTTAAGAAATGGGCATTAAACATCAATTTTTGAACTTTTATATAAAAATCTGCGTTCTAATTTTTTGTCAGCAGTCTTATATAACTGCCTTCCTTGGATTTTCGCAAACATTGGCTCGTTCCAAGACAAAAAAAAAGTTGTTAAAACGTTCAATCTGTGAGAGTGCAGCATTAAAGGGAACTCCGAACGGTGTTGAAAAATAATATGACAGTCTCATGGATTGGCTGTATTTCATGCATCATTGAATCAAAGGTTTGAGCCCTCATAGTCATATAGAATTTTATTTATGTATTATGAGTTATGAATCTAATATCCCTAGCTAGTAAGTAAACAACAATCGACCAGCCTGGCATTATACAAAAATAATGTTATCAGGGCCTCACGAGGTGAACCACAATTATGGTCATGGACCTTGGGCCTTCTACATTAACAACTACGAATACACTGTTTTCATGAGATATAGAAGAAGTCCCAATCCCACTGAACTGCCTGATACGGTAATTAGTGAATGAACATAAAAACCACTGATGTATTTTAAAGATGCACGCCTTCTCCCAAAAGATTTACCACAACTAATGCAATTGGTTTAATTAACCGAAAAGGATGAAGAAGTATCGAAAAGAGTGATTCTTATGAAAGATACCGTGTTTACTTTGAAAGAAAGGTTCAGATAACACGGTACTCTACATTATGAGACGATAGTTAATTACTTTCAATATTTTAGGCTCTAACAGTCATTTGATAATTGTGCATTTTCAGCTATTAAATACACGGTTACCATCTTGTTATCAGTAGACAATAATTATCATAAGTGCATTCTTTTGTAGGTGCAATATTTAGTAAGTAGTTAAAGGTTTATCATTCAAAATCAGTGTTTGTTATACATGCGTATGTTTTAATTTTGAAAACGAGTGAAACTTTAACTTATTTGTGTTGAATTCAAACCATGTACACGTGTATGCTATATTTGTTGTCAGAATGGTTTCATTGTTTATTGAACATGCAGACTCATAACTTTGGGATAAGTCCGGTCCAATTGACAGTACATGTACTCTGTAATGGTGATAGTGTTTTTCTTTATTTAGATTTATCCATTATGATTTGTGTCTAGAATAATGTCATTGTTATCATTTTTGTACATGCTATGTATTGATATATGTATATCACAAAATAGTACATTGTAAATAAACGAAACTTTTATATATTGTTTTCCATTTTATTTCTTTACAAGAAGTACATTTGCTGTATCATATTGGAGAATTTCTTTGTTTTCGCCTATACATAACCCCCATATCAGAACGATTATCAAGAAGGTGGTGCTCAAAGGTGCAACAAACGACGTGCGTATAAATTTCAACGATTGTCATTTATGCCCGGCCACGCTTCTTATACAACTCTTACAGTGACAACCTTGTATATACAGTAACTACACCAACAACCCTCGTGACTAAAATAATACAACTAGTGATCGCGCTTGTTTGTAATTTCAATAACTCGATTTCAGTTCTGTAAACACGAGGGTGCTAACAATAAATCCAGAAACTGTTACAGTTTATAGTTGATAACAATAACATAAAAACTTGGCTTGACAATAACAGTTAAATGCGAGAGTGCATATACATATCGAAAAAAGTTTGGTCGAATATCCGACTGGCGAATGTAAAAATGATAGTGATTCTTATAGTGTTTGTTACAAATATACACCTGTGTACATGCACAAAATTACGACATATTAAGCCAATGTTTCTTGTGCCCTACCTCCAAGGTCAAGTTCACACTTAGTTTTCTATGCGATGCTGCATATATTTTCCACTTGTTCGTAAGTATGTTTTTCTTTATCCACATATTCCATTGCTATTTTACCCCTTTCTAAATGACCTTTGTATCACACCTTCGTACCATATCGGTGGGATTCGTCTCTTACAGCTTTTTACATTCGTCTCTACAGTTTTTTCACTTTTCCTTTACACAACAAAGGTAAAAAAAGGTAAAACAGAAAACTAGAAGGTACAAAATAGCTAGGGTACGAAACGAATGTTAACCAAATTAAGTTTCTATATATTAATTCTTTAATTCATTGACCAATTGCACGCGAAATAAATTGGACTTATTTCTAGTGTTTCACGGCCTCAAACACAATATATTGGAATGAAAATCCACCTTTGTACAAAACATTAAACAACGCTAGAAAAAAGATGACATTACTTCTAAGAAAAAAATGAAATTGGTAACCACTATGTATTCGATTAAGTGATTCAAACGATGCAAGAGTTCAAACAATGAGGTAAAAATGTAAACTAAGATGGCAGACCAAGTAGATCCAGCATGTTCAGCACGCCTTTGTTTTAGAATCACAACCCATTCAGGTTCAAAACTTACACAGATTGAAAGTAGCCAAAGGTTTTATATGGTAAAACCATAATTTGATCCATTGTCATGTGCTATAAAAGGACAATTACACATGTTACAATGAGTAGTCAATTTCGAATTGGTGCAAATTGCCCTTTATGTGAATTATTTGGAACGCAAGTTCAGTGTCCTCGACGATCAGCTGTTTCTTAAACGTGCACCGGGAGGACTAAAATGACTTGATCCAGTCATTATGTTATACTAGTATAAAAGCACTGTTTGTTCTGAAAAAACCCATCCTTTCGGCATAAAAGTGTTCATAAGTGCACCTTTTTGTGTGAAACGCACTAGTATTAGGGGTCGAAGCTCCAACATCTCTGGCGAGGCAATACAATTGCTGTTTTTGGATCTGAGTCTATACTAAGACTTGAGACTGTTAATCATGATCCATTGACCTAGTGCTCTATCAACTAGCATTGCAAGTATGTATCATTTGAAAGCAAATCAACATATATCCAGATTTTAACACATAAAAGAGTTAATTGGAAGTGCTTAAATATATAAGATTATGAATCAGCTAGACAGAAATCGATCACTCGATTCAAATTAAGCTTAATAGCGACACGCTCTACAACTTACACCAATACATAATGTTTACTCGACAGAACAGGTTGGCATTGCAGTTTTTGTAATCAAACTTTTTTATGATTTTTTTTACAAATAATAAGTTTTTATCCCAAAATAATCTCATTCGCAGTAAACTTCAGACATGTCAAGGTCACACTAAAATGCAGCAATTTGCCAACAGATAGTACTGCTTTTTGTGATAGAAAAGTTCCTTGATTGTTTACCCCTGTCTACAGGTCCGTGTACGTGTAGACTTCTTTTGTTTGTCCTACAGTATTCATGTTAATTAATTTTGTCAATAAAATGGCATTCAACGGAATGGTATCATATATTTTATTAACTGCCGGTTATAGTTTATTAAATGATTCAAGTATTTTCTTGATAATCAAGATATGTCTGCTGTAATTGAAGATTAATTTCCAGACGTCCTCTTTTAAACGTAAACAAAAATACTCTTGCTTAAAACATATTCATGAATGCATTTAAGCCGGTTTACCATATCGATTTAAAAGTAAATGAAAGCAGTTTCATTGATTGAATGAATGACAGCGTGTGATCTTTACAGTATCCCAATTTACGAATTTTAAAAGAACTACCATGGTCTGGTAATTTTGGGGGCGATGCATGAAATTAATTTTTACCATTTGCATTTTTCATTTTGATAGAAAAAGTCGTTTTTGATTCTTCATAAATGTATCAAAATGATGTGCGTTACCCGAAACAATTGGCTTCGGTATCTAACTATTATTCTTATAATTCTGTGCGTTTTCTTTGTTAATATTTATGTAAGAGATAACATCAAAAATGAAGCATTAGAAAAAGAATCTTTCTTGAAACAAAGACAGGATCGACACGATAAAAGAAACTCTGTTTCCAATGTTGCGGATAATTTGCACACGCCAGTCTCGAATGCTGGAGATGAAACAAAGGGAGCTCATGAAGAAGAATGTCGCTATGTATATTTGGACCTTGGATCTAACAAAGGCGTACAAATTCGAAAACTGTTTGAACCAGCGCTATACCCTGGAGCTGAGATCCTCCCTTATTTCGACAAAATATTTGGAAACGTTGAACAAAGGCGAAAATATGCGTGTGCTTTTGGATTTGAGGCAAATCCACGGCATTTTACAAGGTTGAAGTACATTGAAGATGCCTACAAACGAAAAGGGTTTCGTGTTACTTTCTTCAAAAATGCAGTTTCAAATGAACAAAACAAAAACGTGACAATTTTTTCGGAGACTAATTTTGACCTAGACTGGGGTGCAGGGATTCTTGATGTCGCTATTCATAACAAAGCAAACATGACTAGATACGAAGTACCAACAGTTGATATTGTGAAATTCATTAACGAGGAAATTAAACCACTAAATCCCAAAGCAGTTTTTGTTAAAATGGATATTGAAGGGTCAGAGTACACAGTACTACCTCACATGGTCAAAAACAAAGTTTTGTGCAAAAACGTTCTAACCTCGATGGTTGTTGAAATGCATGGATGGGCAAAAGAACAAATGAAATCAGAATTGGACCTTAAGAAATTGAAACAGAGCATGAAGGCACAAATATGTGCGCCTACAGAAATTGTGCCAGTTGATGACGAGTCATACAAAGATGACGTGGAAGTCGATCCTGGCGCTTAAAATAGAAACGGAAATTGCTATTACCACCACGATACTATTTGAACACGACCAGTGGACACCTACAGTAACATAAATGAAGCAACACGATTCGAGTATAAATACACAGATCAAGTGTTCTGGATTTATTGTCTACGAGACTAATGGATATAGAAAAAGTGCTTTAAGTCCAATACGTATCACACCTAGTTTGACATGTAATGACTTTCAAGTATAATGTCAAAAAACAACAGAAAATGCTCGATGGTGTGTGTTTTCTAGCAGATCGTAATGAATCTGTATTATCTGTATGCCTCATATTTTTCCACCTGAAAATAATAAGTGTGTTTATGTGAAAATGGAATAAAATCTATTGAGACACGTCACTGTTTTTATCTCCTTTAAACTAAATACAACAATAGAATCAACAAGGACATGCTCAGCCTCAAACCTGAACAACATCTCGTCTAAAGGCACACCGATTAAAGCCAAACATACACCAATCGTGATTTCGGTAACACCATTACTGAAATGTTAGTACTCTTTAAAACAGCACTCTTTCCAAGGGTATGGTCAATGGCGAACTAGAAGGTAGTGATTTCCACAAGTGTTTGGAATCTATGCACATTGGATGACTTATGTTTACATAGGGAATATCACGTGGCCGCAAAACCAAATCAAAAATGCCTCTTTTTTACGTTTATCCCGGACACACACACATAGTTCTAGAAAAATATAATTGAATATTACCACAAAGTTATACAATGCATAGGAATTGGACAATTATCTAAAAATAGTATTTGTTATTTCGTTGTGGTACCTTTGTCAGAACGTTATTTTGTTTTATAAATTGTATAAAATCACTTTTAATTTCTTTCTATACTTTGTATGAATTTGCTTATGTAAGATACCAATATATTTGATTTAAAAGATTTGTTCAACTCATTTTGCATAACCTTGGGGTCGTCGTAGTGCAAACGTTTTTCTACAAAATATAAAATAAAATGTGAGAAAAATAAACCTTGACCATTACGCAAAAAAATCGTTTACATTTTTTTCAAATGAAACTTGTGAGGCATATGTTGCTAGAGACAATATAACAAGACTTATAACTCTGATTTAAATATTGTCGAGTTATGCCCACTTTTCGACAAACATAACATGCACGAACTTGAAACTTGACCATATCTCAAATATTTAAAAGAAATCAATAGAAATTTGGGTTTATATGGTTCAAGAGACAAATCATTTCTATATGTAAAGCAATTGTCATAATTCTGATTTGAATACATGTTGAGTTATGTCCCTTTTTCGGGATGACAAACATGCACATCACCTTGAAACTATTTGTATTTACATGTAAAAGTACAGAAACAAGTCCAGTAGTCAACAGTTCAAACCCCGTTCAATGACACAGGGTCAACGCCAATGATATGACAGAAAAACAAAGATTAAGATTAAATAACTCGGGGCAACACCACGAAACACTACAGAAACACACTTAATATATATTATACAACTATGTGTATTTACTAAGGATAGCTAGGTACTTGAAAACCGTTCAAGAGAATGAAATTAAACTTACTACACATGTTTCTAGAGACAAAACGCACATGTATACAGCAAGGCCATTACACTGACTGTATAAAAAAAATTACCAAAATACAGAGGAGCGTTGACGTTCGCTCCGATACTCTGTTGTCTGTATTTTAGTAAAGCCTACATCATCCAAATAACCTTGAGTTTGGAGATATTTTCATGTCGCCTTTGATTCCAAATCACAAACCATTCCAAAATTGCCCAAAACTCAGAAATAAGTACATTTATGACTTGCTTATAATTTATAGGTTCGAAGTGACCAAGATTATATTAAAGTACATGACCACTTCAGGTCTATAAAAAATCAAATTGTCGACCTTATTACATGGGAAACAATGAAAGAAACGTCTTAATAGGTGGGTGTTATTGTGTCGTGTATATCCACTTTCTATATATTGGTGTCATTTCTTTCAAATAAGTTGTCAGTTGAAATACGTTCATATGGCTGCACAATTCATTTGTAATTATCTTTATTAATTTATAGCCCTATGGAAAACATATTAACCTATCTTTATCTGACGGGCAAGAAATGTTTTGAAATATTGAGCGAAATTTAGTTAGCAGAGTTGCCCCATATATTTCAATTCGGTACGAATCGTTGGTTACTGTTTACTTGTTTATGCATAATTTACAAAATGTACAAAACTGGAGAAATTAATGAATAAATTTCATGGCCAATAGACTATTTGATATCATGGTTATCATATCAGTAATATTTAATGAATATTAGTTTTAAAAAGTGTATTATCGTCAATGTGACAACATTTTTAGCAAGTTAGGAGAAATTTATCTACATATTAAGAGTATGTCGTTAATTGAGAACATCACCATTCTTTACTTGCTCTGTCAACTATTCGGTAAATTTAGTTTTTATTTATCTCGTCAACAATATATATTTAAAACTAACGTTGGGTTAACATACTAACATACAATGCATATATATATAACGGTGTTTAATTAGATTCGTCGTGTCTCCGTCCTTACGCAAAAGAGCGAGGTCGCGAAGAGATGACGGCGGTATTTCGCTCCTTCGGCTACGTACTTTTGCGTGTTCGCCTTCGTGTTTTCAACCAAGGAGTAAAGGGACAAGTAAAGGGCGAAGACGCGCAGACACAATGGCGAAGACGAGAAAGTAAGAAAGAATGAGCCGCGGAGGTTACATCGGTTTTTCTCGTTCGTCCCAACGCCCCTTCGCCTTCGTATCTGTGTGTCTTCGCTCCTGCGCCTTCGAACGTTCGATGGCCCTATTGTGGGCTGCATTGGTGCCAAACTAGTTTACAATTTCACCGTGATAGATGAACTAAAAAGTTTCTTTAGGCAAGTTGAATATTTTAAGTCTTTCAACATTTAATGTTCAAGGTAATGTTATCTTTGATACTGTTTAAGTCACACATTCCAAGAACACTATGTGTTTTCATCAAAGTACATGCATGTTCAGTTATTGTTAATAAATGTACTATATTCAGAGCTCTAGATGGTGACAACTAAAAAGGGTATGAGTTTGTTTTCATTTTAACATCGAGTTTTTTTCTTGTTTTGCAGGTCTTCCCAGTCAATAACAATCATTGTGCACCCGATTTTGCAGTAAATGGATTTCATTATGAAACCAATTGAGCAGAACATGACATTCATTATTAAACCATTTTAGCAGTAAAAGACACTCATTGCATTATTCTAACTTACATTCATTCAGTAAGTGGAATAATTTCAAAGTAAACAGCATACGGGATTTGTAGAGGCTTTGTTAATTTGTACTTTGAACAACAGTTTAAAAACCATGTTTGTGCCACGTGACATAAGCAGCAATAATTGGATGAAATATTATTTACAACATGTAAAATTCATTTATACATACACCTCCCTACCTATCCTCATTTTGTTATAAACTTTAAGTCACATTGTCTTGTTTCACTTTACGTAATAATAAATGTTTTTCAATATAAATGCCAGAATTTAACAAGCCAACGTGTCTTACGCCTTTCTTTCGACATAATTCAAACATCAGAGGCTAGGATTCGCAAATATAATTGTCTGTGCTATCCCAGTGAGGAAACGTTAGTGCAGGTACATAAAAGATACCATTTGACTTTTCTTAAAAATATTGACTTATTTTTATGTAAACATAGTTGGTTAGAAAAGCTAGCGGTATTTTGGTCAAAAGAGAAACCACTTGTATGTAAGACGTCTGTCTACAAAATGTCTAACTTGCTTTAGGTTGTTGTCGAACATTCAATTTTCTTCATTTCTTACTAGTTATAGTATGTAGTATTTGAAAGTTTACAATAAAAATTGTCATAACTGTCATTGTGTTTGTAAGATTCTATATCTTACAGCTTATACCCTAAGGACATTATATGAACAATTTTGGTAAAAAGTCACTATATGAGACTAAATACCATATATCAAAGGTCTAGGTCAAGCGTTTTCAAGGGAGGCGGTTTCCAAATTTTAGTATGTTAGAATATTAAAAAGCTGAATGTAAATTAATTTTGTCAATGAAATCAAGGGAAGATATTATATTATATCTTACTCAACATTCGGAGCTCCTCGGCCATTTTAATGGAAAACAACCTCGGATATATGCCGGTATATCAGTAGAAGTTGTTCGTAAAATTTTAAATTATATTATTAAATAAATGTAGTGTTTTAGCTGGTATTTGTTAATCTAAGTTTAAATTGATTGCCAGTTCAGTGTATTATTGGAAACATAATTAAGATTCTCAAGAGTTAAGTCATTAAGTTTAGCTGCTAAATTGAAATTACTGCGCGATCTACTTGCAGCGGAGATAAAGTGTACCGATTTTTGACTTTGTAAACCGTCCATATACAGGATAAAAATGGCCGAGGAGCTCCGAATGGGTTACTAACGTCTTAATATTCCTTAACTCGCCAGATTTTCATTGCGAAAAGAAACCGAGTATTAATAATGATTCAAGTAATTTCTTGATAATCAAGATATATCCGGTGTAATGGAAGATTCAATTCCTGTTTTAAACGTAAACAAAAATACTTATGCTAAAAACATATTCATAAATGCATTTAAGCCGGGAACAGTTAAGCATATCGATCTAAATGTAACTGAAAACAGATTCATTAATTCAATGAATGACAGCGTGTGATCTTTACAGTATCCCAAATTATTTTAAAATAATTACCATGGTCTGGTAATTGTGGGAAACGATGCATACAATGAAATTTCGCCATTTGCATTTTTTCGTTTTGATTGAAATAGTCGTTTTTGATTCTTCATATATGTATCAAAATGATGTGCGTTACCCGCCAAAAATGGCCACGGTATTTAACTATTATTCTTATAATACTGTGTGTTTTCTTTGTTAATATTTTTGTAAAAGGTAACATCAAAAATGAAGCATTAGAACAGGAATCTTTCTTGAAACAAAGACAGGATCGACACGGTCACAGTAATTCTTTTTTCATTGTTGCGGATAATTTGCACACGCCAGAGAATGCTGTAGACCAAGCAAAGGGAGTTCATGAAGAAGAATGTCGCTACGTATATTTGGACCTTGGATCTAACAAAGGCGTACAGATTCGAAAACTGTTTGAACCAGCGCTATACCCAGGAGCTGAGATCCTCCCGTATTTCGACAAAATATTTGGAAACGTCGATCACAGGCGAAAATATGCGTGTGCATTTGGATTTGAGGCAAATCCACGACATTTTTCAAGGTTAAAGTACATCGAAAATGCCTACAGACGAAAAGGGTTTCGTGTTACCTTCTACAACAATGCAGTTTCAAATGAACAAAACAAAAACGTGACAATTTATTCGGAGACTAATTTTGACTTAGACTGGGGTGCAGGGATCCTTGATGTTGCTATTCACGATAAAGAAAACATGACTAGATACGAAGTACCAACAGTTGATATTGTGAAATTCATCAACAAGGAAATTAAACCACTAAATCCCAAAGCAGTTTTTGTTAAAATGGATATTGAAGGGTCAGAGTACACAGTACTACCTCACATGGTCAAAAACAAAGTTTTGTGCAAAAACGTTCTGAGCTCGATGGTTGTTGAAATGCATGGATGGGCAAAAAAACAAATGAAATCAAAATTGGACCTGAAAACGTTGAGACAGATGATGAGGAAACAAATGTGTGCGCCCACAGAAATTGTGCCAGTTGATGACGAGTCCTACAAAGATGACGTGGAAGTCGATCCTGACGCATAAATAGAAGCGGAAATTACTATTACCACCACGATACTATTTGAATAGTACACGTTGACACCTCACATAAATGAAGTAACACGACTCGAGTATAAATGAACAGATCAAGTGTTCCTGTTATCTTTATTGTCTACAAGACATGGATGGATATAGAAATAGTACGTTAAGTCCAATACTTACTCCCGCTAGTTTGACATGCAATGACTTTCACATATCATGTCAAAAAGAACAGGAAATGCTCGATGGTGTGTGTTCTAGCAACATGATTCTGTAATATGTATATGCCTCATATTTTCCACCTGAATAGTATATGTATTTATGTAGGAGTTCTCGTCTAAAGGCACAACGATTAAAGCCAAACATACACCAACCAATGGACACCGATTCTTAAGTGTTAGTACCCTCAAAACAGTTTTGTTTCGATGTGTATGGTCAATGGCGAACTAGAAGGTAGCGTTTTCCACAAATGTTTTGAATCTATGCATATTGGATGAGTTATGTTTACAAAGGGAATATCACGTGGCTACAAAAGGAAATCTAAAACGTTAACGTTTATTCCGGACACACAAATGTGTAAGATAAAATATAGTTCTAGAGAAATATAATTGAATATTACCACAAAGTTATACAATGTATAGGAATTGGACAATTACCTTAAAAATATCTTAGAATTTGTTATTTTGTTATTTTTCTGTGGTACCTCTGTTCTGTTTGTCAGTATGTTATTTTGTTTTATAACTTGTATAACTAGAACTCCGCGAGTCGGATGGGTCGTCTGACGAATTATTTACTGTCGACATTATAGCTGTTAGATTGGCATTTTATTCATTTATAGACAATGATGTTGCCATTTAACTTTCAAGTGTAGGTGGCATTTGAACCTTCAATCAGATATACCTACGGAATAAGTTTCAGGTTGAAACCTCCTATAGTTTACGAGATATGCCACGGACAAAACCTAAGCAAGAAAATTAACAAAGGGCAATAACTCTAAAAATATGGCAGCAAGAGTAACGGTTCTTGTGCACTGCACTCTATCTCAATGAGATCTATCTAGCTATGAAGTTTCAAGTTGATACCTCTTATATTCGTCAAGATATGCCCCGGACAAAACTTTAAGCATGAAAATTAACATAGGGCAATAACTTTAAAACTAAGAAAGCAAGAGTTACTGTTATTGTGCACTGCACTTGCCCTCAATGAGATTTATCTAGCTATGAAGTTTCAAGTTGATACCTCTTATATTCTTCAAGATATGCCCCGGACAAAACTTTAAGCATGAAAATTAACAAAGGGCAATAACTTTAAAACTAAGAAAGCAAGAGTTACTGTTATTGTGCACTGCACTTGCCCTCAATGAGATATATCTAGCTATGAAGTTTCAAGTTGATAACTCTTATATTCTTCAAGATATGCCCCGGACAAAACTTTAAGCATGAAAATTAACAAAGGGCAATAATTTTATAATTAAGAAAGCAAGAGTTACTGTTATTGTGCACTGCACTTGCCCTCCATGAGATCTATCTACATATGAAGTTTCAAGTTGATAACTCTTATATTATACAAGATATGCCCCGGACAAAACTTTAAGCATGAAAAATAACAAAGGGCAATAAGTTTAAAACTAAGAAAGCAAGAGTAACAGTTCTTGTGCACTGCACTTGCCCTCAATTAGATCTATCTACATATGAAGTTTCAAGTTGATACCACTAATAGTTTAGGAGATATACCCCGGACAAGCGAAAATGGGACGCGGACGCCGCCGCCGCCACCGCCGCCACCGCCGCCGACACCGCCGCCGCCGCCGACGCCGCCGACAAAAGTAACCCCTATATGTCGTCTTTTCAGGCGACACAAAAACACTCTTAATTTTCTTTACAGACTTTCTATGAATTTGATAATGAAAGATACCAATATATTAAATTCAAAAGATTTGTTCCACTCATTTTTGTATAGCCTTTGGGTCGTCGTAATGCAAACATTTTTTCTTGAAAATAAAAAAATGAGAAAAATTAAACCTTGGCCATAACGCAAAAACCGTAATTTTTGTCAAATAAAACTTTGTGACGCATATGTTGCTAGAGACAATAGAAACAAGACTCAAAACTCTGATTTGAAAAGTGTCACGTTATGCCCACTTTTCGACCAAACAAGCACAAACTTGAACCTTGACCATATCTCAAAAAATGTTTTTAAAAGACATCGAAAGAAATCTGGGTTTATATGTTTCAAGAGACAAAACGCAAATGAACCAATGGCCATAATTCTGATTTGAATACATGTTGAGTTATGTCCCTTTTTCGGGAAGACAAACATGCAAAATAAAGTCACATTGACTATATTTGTATATACATGTACAACTACAGAAACAAGCCCAGTAGTCAAAACTTTAAAAGTAAAACCCCGTTCAATGGCTCGGTGTCAACGCCAGTGACACAGAACAGAAACACAACTATTAAATAGCCAGAAACACGAACAACAACACGAAACACCACAAAAACACACTCCATATATAATATATACAACTATGTGTTTTTACTAAGGGTTGCTAGGTACTCGTAAACCGTTCAAGAAAATGAAATTAAACTTACAAGACATGTTTCTAGACAAACCGCACATGTATACAGGAAGGTCATTACTCTGACTGTACAAAGTTTTCGACCAAAATACAGAGGAGCGCTAACGTTCACTTCGATACTCTTTTGTTTGTATGTCAGTTAAGACTTTATCATCAAAATAACCTTGAGTTTGGAGATATTTTCATGTCGGCTTTGATTCCAAATCACAAACCATTCCAAAATTGCCCAACACTTAGAAATACATACATATATGCCTTGCTTATAATTTATAGGTTCATGTGTTTTGAACGTAATGAGAGATCAGTAACAACTAAGTGACCAAACTTATAATAAAATATATGATCAAAACTTCATGTCTGTAGAAATTCAAATTTTTTGTTGACCTTATTACTTGGGAAAACAATGAAAGAAACGTCTTAATATGTGTGTGTGTTATTGCTTCGTGTATATCCACTTTCTATATATTGTGGTTCTCACAAATCAGTTGTATATGGAAATACATATGACTGCACAATTCATATGTATTTGGAGTAATAAAGCACACAAACAGATAATCAATGTACTAAAACATTATCTTAATTAATTTACAACCCTATTGAAAACATATTTACCTATCTGTATCCCTAGGGCATGTGGTATTTTTCAAATATTGGGCAAGATTTAGTTAACAAAGTTGCCACGTATATTTCAATTCGGTACGAATCGTTGGTTACTGTATACATGTATATACATAATTTACAAAATATACAAAACTGGAGAAATTAATGAATATATTTCATGGCCAATAGACTATTTGATATCATGTTTATCATATCAATTATATTTAATGAATTTTTCATAGTATATTATCGTCAATGTGTCAAAATTTTCAGAAAGTTAAAGTGACACTCTTATTCAAAATCAGTACATACAGATGTATAACAAAAATAAATTTTGAGTGATAAATCTTTATATACTTACTAAATACTGCATTTAGGGAAAATATAAAATACCGATAATAAGATTGTAACCATGTATCCAATAGCTGAAAACGCAAATATATTAATTGATTGGTGAATGCTTAAAGATTTACTGTATCTACCATAAGATCAACTGTAGTTCATAAGGTAGATAAACCATGTTTTCTGCACCTAAATAAATCCCTTAAAATTAAACTCGGTATCCTTTATAAGAACCTCTGTTGTCGATATTTATTGATCCTTTTGGGTATATCAAAACATTTGTATTAAATGTGGTAAATTTTATTTGGGAGTACGAGTGCATCTTAAAGATATATTCATTTTACATAATAAGAGTATGTCTTAAATTGAGAGCATTAACCATTCTTTACTTATTCAGTCAGCTATTCGGTAGATTAAGTATGTATTTATTTATCTCGTCAACAATATATATTCAATATTTAAGAGTAATGTTGGTTTAACATACAATGCATGCATTATACAACGTTGTTTAATTAGGATCGTCGTGTCTCCGTCCTTCGCATTCGTGTTTTCAACGAAGACACTAAAGCACGAAGGCGAATGAGTATAAGGGACGAAGGCAAAGACGCCAGACACGACGACAAAGACGACAAAAACGTAAGGAAGAAGGAGCCGCGAAGGTAAAATCGCTTTTTCACCTTCGTCCAAACGCCCCTTTGCCTTCGTATCAGTGAGTCTTCGCTACTGCGCATTTGAACGTTTGATAGCCCTTGCGTGGGCTGCCTTGATGCCAAACTGTTTTACAATTGCACCGTGATAGATGAACGAAATTCGGCAAGTTTCTTTGCGCAAGTTGAATATTTTCAAGTATTTTAACATTTAATGCTTAACTTAATGTCATCTTTGATACTGTTTAAGGGACACATTCCAAGAACAATCAGTACGTGTTTTCATAAAAGTTCATGTTCAGTTATTAATAATAAATATAATTATATTTAGAACTCTAGATTGTAACAACGTGAAAATGGGTATGTGTTTACACTTTATCATCAAGTTTTTTCTTGTTCTGCAGGCCCCCATTTCTCGAAACTTCTTAAGCTTAACAGGCTTAAGTCGCTTATTTCAATTAGCCAAAATACATACTGAAAATGTTTTTTGGTAAATGAAAAATGGTTTATTCTGATAATCATACAGATTATTCCAACAAAATTTCTAAAAATTCTTGAAGAAGTAAATATAACACATTTTATAGAATAACAAAAATAGTGAGATTAGCTAAATCCTGTTATAAGGGACTTAAGAAGTTTCGAGAAATTGGGGCCTGAGGATTGGGATATTGACTTTTGTCAGAGGGAAATTGCATTTGGCATGATGAATCTTTTTAAGCATTTCAATGAGTTAATCCGGGGTCAAAATGTTGAAAAGATATATGACTGCCTGTAGAGATATGATAGTCACTGGCGATTCGTTTCCTATCCCAGGCTGCCATAAAATGCTTATCATGTTATGTTTTCAAGAAATGTACGTGTCCACAGATGAAAGCAAAAAACGAACATGAAGCGGTCAATGCGGAGCTGATTCACCTTAACCCTTTCCAGAAGGCGGGCATAGACGCTGCTGCCTTGGTGATAATCAATGATGTCATGCAACTAGATACGATGCTATTTTAAATAACTGCATTCATGACAGGGTTGAAACATTAAACCCAGGTCTGATCACAGCTGTTTATTTTTAAAGTTTTATCGTATTTTGTTGAGCTTCGGTACTTAATAATTTGTTGAAAAAATGCGTATATAAACGAGAATTGTGACAGATTTGAAATAAATCGTCCAGAGAAGTCTGGAAGTTTACGACAGTTAGTCGTAAAGTTCCTTTGAGCGTTACAATATAAGAAAATATTTATCTTTTATTATATAGACTATAGTTGTCTATATATCATTTAGGCTATAATTATAAATAATTCGTATGAAATGTTTTTCACCTTTTAAACGCGCATTCTCTCTTGGAATATGTTGCTTAGAAAACTGGTTAATATCTGTAAGTCTTAGAATAAGTTAACAATTAATACTCCAGAATAAGCTTTCTTTGAAATATTGACGAAGGGTTTTTATCAACACATTCTATTAAGAAATGTGTTTTATAAAAGCGCACGTAGATGTTTATGGTGAAACACACAAACACACACACACGCACGCACTCGTATACACTAACACACACAAAGGCACGCACTCACGCACAAACACACGCAGGCACGCACACACGCACACACACAGATCGTTAACATCTCTTTATGAAATCATCTTTTCTACAAAATGTGGATGTTAAAAATGCCGCACACTGCCAATCTTTCGATACACAATACCTGGGACAAATTTTGCGTTGACAATTTGTCAGCCAATGAGGTTGTATTCTAAGCCAGTAGGATGACCTGATTAAAATCTTAATGATTAAAAAAGGGCTCGATAGCTTAGCTCTATCCGCCCATTCTTAAGTATTCAGATTTGAATTCATGTCATTATACTTTTACTTATAACATGGGGCCATATTAAAACAAAATATTAAAATAAATATAAAGTTTTGCCGTTACATTCGGCGCCTTAGCTACAGGTTCGTAAGTTTTGAACTCCTTTGTGACATTTTCACCCAAAAAACCTTGACACTAAAATCTCATTATATTTATGAATCGGAACCAAACCAATATAAATTTATAGAACACAGGTTTACAGTTAAATTTAAATTTAAGCTATGGAGGTAGATACGTACAATTAACTTCATCTGTCTACTTTCACTTTCATGTTCATTACCGACATTCAGTCACTGCAGGATTCCATAGACAAAATCAGCACCTAGTCTCAAACAACTATTTGTCAATAGACCCAAAATTAATTGTTTATAAATATAGATTTATACATGATTATATAAAGTGAGAAATTGCTTGCTTGATTTGCTTCCAATGACCGTGTATATGAATAATATATATTTTGGTATTAAAAAAACATGACATACCAGGTATATGTAATGAACATTGAACACAATTTATCGTTTCCTCAAGTTAATGCATAATTTGATAAGGTTTACCTTTACGTTTTTTCTTCATTTGGGATTGTTGGGATAAGAGTGAGGGTTGTGCATGTAAACTGGTTTAAACTCCCAGTAAATTTACATTTTACTGACCGTTCCAAGGCGCTACCTAACAATCCCTGATAAGCATACCTAGTTTTTTTATATAGTATATATGCACTGTGCTGTTAGTGGAGTTTTGTGCTGCTGTTCCATGTTTCTAGTTTGTGCTTATGTGTGTGTGTGTGTGTGTGTGTGTGTGTGTGTGTGTGTGTGCGTGCGTGCGTGCGTGCGCGTGTGTGCGTGTGTGTTTTATGTCTTTGGCGTTTACCATGTGCCATTTAACAGGGTTTATGTTTAAACGTTTGGCTACTGAGCTTGTTTCTGTAGTTGTTCACATAAGTATCAAGATGCATGACATAAAGGTTATTTGTCAAAAAGCTTTAAGTATAAGTAAGGAGACATATTGAAGACATTAGTTTCTTAGTTATTAACATGTTTCGATATTTGAATAAAATAAAACCATCGCAATGCCGTATGAATCTAATACGTTTAACAATTCTAAATGGGTTTCTTTTAGTTTGATTAACTACTATTTATATTACAGTGTCCGTTTAAGTAAGCTATCTGCGAACATTGCTTTCTATAATGTTATTGTTTTTGTTGTTGTTGTTTTACAAATGAGCTTTGTGGTTTAAAACTGTATTTTATGGAAATAGTTTCATTTGAATATGGTCTTTAAAGTGACTCTCTTATTCAAAATCACTATATACACATGTACAACAAACATAAATTTTGAGTGATAAACCCTCATCTATTTACTAAATAATGCAGTTATGCAAACTATTAATTACTGGTAACACTATTATAACTGTGTGTTTAATAGCTCAAAACGCAGGTTTTTTTAAAATGATTGGTGAATGATTTAAGATTTACTACGATCTACTATCGTCTCATAAGGTAGCAATACCGTGTTTTCTGCACATTTCTTTCAAATAAATCTCGTATCCTTCATAAGCACTATTCGACATTTATTCATTCTTTTTGGTATATTTAAACAATTGTATTAAATGTGTTAAATCTTATTTGGGAGTAAAAGTGCATCTTTAAGTATATTTGTTGGTGTGTACTAGGTGAGAGAAAATCTTGTGGGGATACTTGGAATACATTCATGTTTATAATGTCATCAAAATCTACTATTACTATTTAAAAAAAGATGTTTGCCTAAATATATTTAAAATGCTGTGCTTAGACGTCCCGTCAGAGTGAATGCAGTTGTCTCGTAATCATATATGAAATAGTTCACGATCTATTTTGTTTCTTTCATTATGTACTTGTCAAAATATTCGTTTTTTCACCTTTACAATTTGAGTACATCCCATTCTCCATGTTTTTGTTTATGACCAAAGGCTAATAAACTGCCAATATAACCAATAAAACTTTAACTAGTTATGTTTATCTTTGAAAAATCTAAAATGTATGTTTATATTAAAAATACACTTTGTTTTTGTTCTGGCCTTGCATACATTTCATTCCCGACGGTGGTATTAATACTCTTTTCTGCTCATACACCGAAAAAGACAAAAAATCGTTTGAAATTGTCTTTTTTTTCAACTATGCACTGATAAGTTGACCGACGTCAACAGTTTAGTATATCGATCTGAATGTAATTGAAATTACTTTCGTTAATTAATTTAATGAATGATAGCGTATACTTTTAAATTAGTTTTTTATCTAAAAATCTTCACAATATCGTATCTTATGTTAAAATAATTACCATTGACTACCAATATAGGGAAACAATAATTTTCACCATTTGCATATTTTATTTGGAATGTAAAGTTCGATTTTGATTTTTCATCAACAATGGTCAGCGTTATCCGCAATAGCTGGATTCGTAACATAGCACTTTTTCTTATACTACTGTGCGTTTTGCTTGTTGATATCCTTGTAAGAAGTAACATACAAAATGGAGCGCACAATGTGCAAACATCGTTCTCTTATGTACCACAAGAAGAATGTCGCTACGTATACTTGGACCTTGGATCTAACAAAGGCGTACAAATTCGAAAACTGTTTGAACCAGCGCTATACCCAGGAGCTAAGGTCCTCCCGTATTTCGACAAAATATTTGGAAACGTCGAACAAAGACGAAAATATGCGTGTGCTTTTGGATTTGAGGCAAATCCACGGCATTTTACAAGGTTGAAGTACATTGAAGATGCCTACAAACGAAAAGGGCTTCGTGTTACCTTCTACAACAATGCAGTTTCCAATGAACAGAATAGGAACGTGACAATTTATTCGGAGACTAATTTTGACTTAGACTGGGGTGCAGGGATCCTTGATGTCGCGATTAAAGATAAAGAATCCATGACTAGATACGAAATACCAACAGTTGATATTGTGCAATTCATCAATAAGGAAATTAAACCACTAAATCCCAAAGCAGTTTTTGTTAAAATGGATATTGAAGGGTCAGAGTACACAGTATTACCTCACATGGTCAAAAACAAAGTTTTGTGCAAAAACGTTCTGACATCGATGGTTGTTGAAATGCATAAATGGGCAAAAGAGCAAATGAAATCAGAATTGGACTTAAAGACATTGAGACAGACGATGAAGCAACAAATCTGTGCGCCTACAGAAATTGTGCCAGTTGATGACGAAACATACAAAGATGACGTAGACGTCGATCCTGGAGCTTAAAAATAGAAGCCGAAATTATTTTTTACCACAACGATGCTATTTGAATACCGCCAGTTGAAACTAAACACAAGTGTTGTCTGGTTCCCTGCATACTGTTTGTACAGTATAATGTAAGAGAAAGGAACTCGATCAAGACTAAAACAGAAGAAGCAACACGACTCGAGGAGAAATAAACAGATCCAAGTGTTCCTGTTATTTGGCTTTATTGGCTGCGTGACTAATGGAAATCGAAATGGTCTTTTCGTATAAAACTTACCTCTCCAGTGTAAAAATATTTATTTGCCATTAAATTGAAAATATGATATCAAAAAGAAAAGCAAATGTTCGACAGCGTATCTTTTATCAGATCTTGATGATTCTGTTATATTTGGACAATTCAAGTTTTTCCCCACCTGAACATGTTGTTTTTTTTTTCAATTTCATATTCTCAACTATACATGTAAATCATACATATATTGATAATGTATACAAAAGTCGTGTACCAAAATAAACCATGAGAAGGTATTCGAGTTATCTGTTTTGGGATGTTAGTTGAGAAAATGTGTAAGAAAATTTAAAATTTAATGATAGTAGGTTATAGATGAAATTTAAAAGAAAGCAATGTCGATGAAATCTATATTCTTAAATTATTGTTTTTTTTTACATCAAATCTATGTTGTATATTTATAATATTTCTGGCAGCTTTTGTCAACATACATATGTACATAAGGCCCCTGACAGAAACATCACTCAATACTTCAATTCTTGCTCATTTATCATGAATTCATTTAACTCTGTAACTCATTCAATAAAAGTTATAAAATAAAAAACAGAATACAATTAAAGATTTATATTGAATAGTGTTTTGTATTTTTATCAAGTTACCAATTGGACCATTTCACACCCTTCGAATAGACTTTTGCCAGCCATTGCCACTTCCATTTGTTTTTTTTCGCAGGCTATTCAAGATCTTTAGTATTATACCCTGGGGGTACAAACTTCATTGTTTAATTTTGACAGCAGTATTTCGATTTATTTCATTGTTTATTTTTGCCTCCAATTTGCGGTATGTCGTAAAAGTCGTAAAGGATACTGACCGTAAATATTCGGCGAAAACCGGCTTTCTCCGCCATCCAAGTTTTTGTTGGCGCGGAAACTGCCGAGGTTATTCGGAGAACATTGGAATGACATTCTTTTTATGAAAAGAAACGACTATTTTCAGAAACGTTCGGCTGATATAGAATTTTACCACATATGGCAACGCTATTTATAGAACGAATTTGGGAAAATTTAACTTTGTTTTATCTTCGATTTTGAGTAGATCGCGATGTTAATGATGGGGTTTGGGGTACCCCCTCCACCCCCCGAAAAACTCCCCGGATTTACACGATTTAGAAAATGACCACTGAGAAGACCGAAAATACGGAAATCTTTCACCCATGCAATACCGTGCTGTGCTTTTCCTGCTAATTGCACTGATGTCACAGAAGGGGCCAATTTCCTGTTTATTTGTTTATTGACACTGGGCCATTTAGTGTCCATTTTTATAATAAAACCTCCAAAACGGCACAGCAGGGTACTCAGACAATTAGGCAGTTAGATTAAGATCAATACACTGAGGTTGTGTACAATACACGTTTTTGTTGTTTTTTTTTTTTTTTTTTTTTTTTTTTTTTTGGGGGGGGGGGGGGGGGTCGGGTAACTATAGAAGGATTTAACAAGGCCTTTAAGTGCTAGGGTCCACCTATCATGAAATGTCTGCTTTTTATTTTGGCCCATGGTTGTTTTGTTTTTCTGTTAGCAGTCTCAATTTAATCTTCTTTTTTTTGGAAATGGATTCAACAAACTTTCGAGACACGTCACTGGTAATTTCTCCATTAAACTTACATCATTGGAAACAACAAGGACAAAACTCAAATCTAACCAAGATCTCGTTCAAAGGCACACCGATCAAAGCCAAACAGACACCAAGCAATGGACATTGATGCAGCCATCGTCATTAAGCATTGTCTTAAAGTGACACTCTTAATCAAAATCAATACATACAGTTGTATAACAAAGATAAATTTTGAGTGGTACAGATTTAACTACTTACTAAATAATGCATTTATAGAATATATTATAATGATTACTGGTAACAAGAGTGCTAAAAGACTACTGTGATCTACTTTAGTCTCACAGGGTAGAAATGTCATGTTTTCTTCACCTTTCTTTCATATTAAACCCAGTATCCTTCAGAAGAACCATTGTCATCGACATTTATCAATTCTTTTCGGTATATCAAAGCAATTACATGTAAATTAATTGTCGTAAAACTTATTTGGGAGTAATAGTGCATCTTTAATTAATTTAGAACCCTGCTGAAACAAATTAACGTATCAATACCCCAAGGGCATAAGATGGATAGTCTTTTTGTAAATATTGAATAATATCAAGTTTGCAATGTTGACACGTATATTTGAATTCGGTACGTACCTTTGGTTACTATACATATGCATAATTTACATGCGAAGGTGAGAAGTTAATGAATATATTTTATGGCCGAACGACGTTATTTTACATTATTTCAATCATATCAGTAATATTTAACGAACATCCGTTTTAAAAGTGGATTTGGGTCGAAACCTTAAGAAAATTGGGAGGAAATGATTTGACAAGTTTTGCATGGCTTAAAAGAACAAAAAATAAATCATCTTGTACTTGTTTTATTAGCTCATTGGTAAATTTATCATTTAAGCTCAAAGGTAAAGTTATTATTTATATATCCCGCAGAAATATCATATCTATGGTTTTAGGACAATATTTCTTTGATATATTTATTTATGTAACTAATTATTGAGTTATTTTTTATTGTAAAATTGAAGGTAAAAGACGTTGACAAACGTGCATGTACATTAAACACATGTAACAATTTATTTCATATGGTTTATTAAATAATGCATACAACAACAATAAACAATTATTAGCAGCATTATATCATTAATTAAATCTCACAAACACGACACAGCTTAAAATCATACATTAATGGAATTCATCGTAAAATAAATTCAGCAGTATATGACATTTATCATGAAATAAATTCAGCAGTAAATTACAATTAAATGACATTCATCGTGATACGCAATTAGCGGTAAATGGCATTCATCTCGAAACCGATTCAGCAGTGATACAAATTCAGCAGTAAATAAAATTCATCGAGAAACCCATTTCAGCAGTAAATGACATTCATTATGTAACCAATTAGGCAGTGACGCCATTTAATCAGTAAATGACATTAATCGCGAAACGGAATTATCAGTGAAACGAATTCAGCAATTCACAATAATCACTGTGAATCCCAATTCAGCAGTAAATGACTTTTATTGCAGATAATTCAACATAAACGCCAATTCAGCAGTAAATGTATTTACATTATCCAGCAGTAAAAGACATTTAGTGTGAAACCAGTTCAAAACAACACACGGATTTTGCAGAGGCTTTGCTATTTTGCACTATGTACAACAGTTAAAAACAGTATTTGTGTCACGTGACATGAGGAACAATGATCACGGGACCTTTGTGTTGCTTTACTGGACTGGACGTCTTGGAGGGTGGGGCAGAGTTTCTGAAATAGACACAAGGAGAAGGTTTTAATTAAAACTAATCTACATAACCTTCTAATCAGAACCAAGGCGCCATTTCATCAAACATCCTAGAAAGGATTTTCGAGAGTTTCAATAGGTACGAAAACTGCTCCCGAGATTCTTATTTTAAACGACACCTAGAACTAGTCTTTATTTTTGGCATATCAAATTAAAATTCTATATATATATATATATATATATATATATATATATATATATATATATATATATATATATATGCAAATTAGTGTATGATATTTGTTTATTTTGAGCAAAAATGGTCAAAGGCACCATGCTTAACCTAGCCCTTAAACAAGAGAAGCAAAATATCCCACACATTTCATGTGAATAAAGAAAAACAGATGTAATAAATAAAGATATATAAGAATGTGCAGGTAGAAATAAGCGAGAGTTTTTTTCTAATCAATCAAGTTACACGTGCATGAGACTTGTTGGTGGTGATGATGCCATTATTTTTACATATATACGTTTATAATACCACAAGTTCAACCAGTATCTCAGTAGTCGAAACTCAACTATATACTCCAATATACTCATACAACATAAACATAAACACGTGTGTTAACAAAGAACAGGTACATTAAAGCTGCACTCTCACAGATTTACCATTTTTACAACTTTTTATTTTATTTTTTGTCTTGAAACGAGCAATTTTTAGCGAAATTCCATGGAAACCAGTTATATAAGACTGCTGACAATAAATTAGATCGCAGATTTGTATATTTATGTAAGTAAGTTAGTAACGGTTTAAGCCATAAAACATTAATTTTCGGACGGAAATATGAAAATCTACGACCTGATTTTTTGTCAGCGATCTCATACCATTGGTTTGCAGATATCTACGCAAAAATTTGCTCTTTCCATGACAAAAAAATAAAAAAAGTTGTAAAATTGGTAAATTTGTGAGAGTGCAGATTTAAGGTTGTCTTTTTCTTCTGTCAAAACACAATGTCTCAAACATGTAGTTTGTTAGTATACTATTTTAGAGGAAATTCGCCTGTATGTAATATATATGTCAACATGCTTAGGTCAAAACGAGTTCTACGCACACTGCAATTAATAATTCAAGAATCTTTTTTGCAAAGCACTAATGTCAAATGACTCAATAAGAATATAAATAATCATAAACATATGAATGAAGAAAAGGAATTGATTCTGATGACCGTCTATCTATCTATAATATATCTTATCATTACATAATATACCTCATAACTGTATAACCGTAGTATAATGTTATTATTAATTATACATTACTGTGATAACTACTTTACTAGATAATGAAGAGAATACATACACTCTTAAATAAAACATAACAAATTATTGCGTTACATGTAACTACAATGAGATTTTGAGAGTCTTAAGATGTATGACATACAAGTTATTTGTCAATAAACTATAAGTGAAGAGACATATTGAAGACAATGGTTTCTTAGAAATATACATATTTCGAGATTGGAATAAAGTAAAACATTTATTTTTCAAGTTCATTCTCTTCATAACGCTGCTTAACCTAATTTGTGTTCACTCCTTTAAAAGAAGATGACTGTTGTTGTTTTAGAGGTCAGTTGATCAAAGCTCAGGGTCACGGTCAATGATCTTAGTAAGGTTTTGTACTCAGAGTACCTATATAATGGTCTGACCTAGGACCATGCAAATATTTTTTTTTATAAAGTCACTAGGTCAAAATTGACGGTCAACCATTGAGGGGAAACAGTGTCCACATGACTGCTCGATTCTTTAGTGGTAGGTTGCCCATGACCAGTGGATGACGTATTGCTTTTGAGTTCAGTAGGTGAAAGGTCATGGTCAACGGTCGTAAGAAACCTTTGCCCACACAATAACACTAGACGGCGTTGACCTATGGCCATGAAACTTTAGTGATAGGTTAAACATAGAACTATAAAATTTGGTAGGTTTCCATTGACCCGCAGATTACCCCTATTGATCAGAAGGACAAAGGTCACGGTCAGAGTCAACTGCCTTAAACAAACTTGAGAACCAATAACCTAGGACCATTTAACTTTAGTGGAATTAGGTTTCCCTTGAACAGCTGATGCCCGCTATTGTTGACGAGTTCAGTAGGACAAAGGTCAAGTTCAAATACAACTTTCTTATGAAATATTTACCTTCAAAATAACTAAAGAACAGTTTTACCTAGGGCCATGGAAATGCAGTGGTAGGTTGCCCTTACTAGAATGACCCCTATTTGGAATGGGGTGAGTAGAGCAAAGGTCAAGGTCACAGTCAAAAGTCTCATGGAATCTTTGACTGTTGTCCAAAGTTTAAAACATTTGTGCAAAATATTGTTGACAATGATCTCTTTTTTAAACCAAGTGTTATATACTTCATGCAGATAAAGCTGATGAAGAAACAACTGACAGTGTTAAATAATAAGAGATGGTTTATATCCATGTTCATCTGCTGAATATTATAGCTGAATGTTTATACCAGCAGTTATGAAATGTTGTACAACTGCACAAGACATCTCATAAACTTGATTGATAACTATATTTTTTTGCCTTCCTTGACCTACTTTTTAGTGAGTTTGACTTTAAGACCATTAACTAACAAGTTCATATGTATATTATTTCATGAAACAATTGTCTTTTCCACTAAGAAGTGTAGTTAACATCTACATAAAGAAGTGCAAAGCAAATAAAGTGTGAGTTAATTCTACCAAACTTTCTTACCACGTGACTTTGGTTGTGCTATTAATCCTACATCATAATTGTACATTCATGAGATCAACAAGAAATCAAGAACTGAGAAACTTAAGGTTTCAATTGACATTTTACACGGGAGAACTTATATTTATATATAAAACATGTCACTGAAAGCAACCTTTTTTAATTGAAATATAATGCAACCAAAACAGTAGTCACACAAATATCAATAATTTACTTAAAGCGCTTGATTTAGTTCAGCAGATGAATCAATCTGTCCCCTTTTGAACATAATCGAAGCACTACTCTCCCCAAATGTCTCATTATTAAAAGATCTACTGAAACAATTGACATGAATAAGGATCATGGTTCATCAATTTGATCCTTGCAACAGATTCAAACAGGTCATATCCCCCAATATTTACCTAGTTGGTCGGTCAGGTAGAGGAACAACATCAGCGGGAATGTCCTCACGATCTGTTTCAGACATAATCTGGTTCTCTAGAAAGGAAAGGTTTTGTCAGCATAAATGCAAGTAAGTTTATAGAACATGATAGATTACGACAAATAAATAAATGAATTAAAGCACAGTTGAGGGAACACCAATTCTTGCATAACAGACTGGGCCACCCCGGGTAAGATGACTCTTGTGCATCTACGCGCCATTTCAGAATAATACTTAAATGGATAATGATACTAAATTAAAAATAGAACAATTATGAAGAGCAAAGTCAAAACAATATACATCAACAAAAATATTAATAGATTTTTTTTAATAAAAACCTCAAAATAGAGATGTCAATCGAGAACTTTTGGATCTTCACTTCAATGCTATTTAGTGGAATATCTAAAATCAACACTTACACCTTCAAAATTTCACAATTTAAATTTTCAGTATGCATGAAATGTATTGTTAACAAGTAAACTGGGCAGATGAAAAATCTGACCGTCAGGCATGCTGCATGGCTGGTTAGTCATTAAGCCTCGTAACCTTCTTCTGCACATGCCTTCGGATCTGGGCTTTCAATCAGCTCCGCATACATGTCAAAGATACTTAATTGTCCGTTATTGTTTTTTTCCAGTCAAAAAAAATACATAACTCTATAATCGTTACAATCAGAGTTATGGGTCTTGCTATGCATGTGCGTATTGTCTCTGGCAACATGTGTACAAAGTTTCTTTAACGGGCAAAGGTTTATGTTTATGCACAACTTATTGCAATGCCTTTAGTATTTTTCGCCAAGAAACAGAACTGCTGAAAATGACTCGAGTTGTTGACATATACAAGGTCTCCAGATTTTACCACTGAATCAGTTTCAGCTAAAAGGAAATTTCAAGATTGTCCTTAGATGACTTTGACTTTTTTTTATCTTTTTTATTATCAGTCTTGTTCCGTATTAAAAATGCTATGCAAGAGGTATTTTCCTTGTCTATGGACAAAGCTCAGAACCACTTGACTAACTCACCATCAGCTGAGAAGATGGCAGTTCCTCTTCCGCTGGGGGCAGACACGGTATATGAGATATAGTCCTTATCTGCAAAACCACCTGGGGTAGCCCCAGGGTTCACTGGCTTACTGTACTTTGGGATCTCAGGCTGGAAGGTAGGTCATAAATACATTTTTTCAGCTTATGTCAAAGAAATGGAATAAGGGAGCTAGTACAAGCATTCTTAATACATCTAAGACATTAAGAATTACAAAAATGATCTCAGCTTAATTGTGAAGGCACATGTGGCTACAAGTTGATATGAATAATTTGTGTCCATTTCCTTGATAGAAATCTGGCAGGCCAAAAGTATATTCTCCAAGTGAGGCTTAAACCCACAATATCATGGTTTAAGGGATACTCTGCCACTACAGAACTTTCTTACCCTTGTGATGCACAAACCTACAATATCTTGAGGGAGAGAACACCTATACCACTAGACCAATCTACCCTGGTGGGCTCTAACCCACAAATTATGGGGTGAGATTACATCGATACCTCTAGACCACTCTACCCTGGTGGTGCTCAAACCCACAATATATTGGGTGAGATTACATCGATACCACTGAACCACTCTACCCTGGTGGGGCTCAAACCCACATCATATTGGGTAAAATTACACCACTCTCACCTGATGGGGCTCAAAACCACAATAAATTTGTCGAGATTACACAATAAATATTCTTATAAAAAAAATGTTGTAAACTTACTAGTGGTCTTTTCACGGAACTCCTGTTTTTTGTTGGATGAATGCCGAGCGGGGAGTCCACCTGTAAATGGTCAAACAAAGACACTGGAACAGTTATTAACAGACAAAAAGCAAACATGCTGAATGCATACCATAGAATGAAAGCATCGAAATAAGAGTGAATCCTTCAAAAGGAACATTAATGTAACATTAATACGACTAGAAATAAAGCTAAAACGATTGAATACCTTGCAAAAAATCTTATAAGCTTTTCTTCTGCTACCAAAAAATCTTTGTTTCGTAACATTGCATGGTATCTTAACATCTGTTATATGTAAATACATGTGAAGCTGACTAGTTAGTTCAAGCTAGATTGGGCATGACAACTTTAATTTCAACATTTCCAGCCATGTAAGTTTAATAACAGGCGCATCACAAATGGAAAACAATCAGTCAAAAAGGCACATAACTCTTTTGTAGAATTGTGGGACTTGCTATACATATGCATACTGTCGTGGTGAAAATGGTGTACCAAGTTTGATGGAAATATCTTTAGAGTTATGGCCAACATTATACTTAATGCGCACAGCACCACGAATGATACCAAGTCAAAGTCTCGCTATATAGACACCTTGGTAATGTGAACATCATATATTTTTAAAAGAAGCTATAAAAAAGAAATTTACATAATGTTGAAAACAAGAATAGCTTACAAAACAAGAGAAACACACTTTAGAAAACAAGATGAGCTTAAAACAAGAGAAAACAACATACTGAGTATGAGACCGCAGCATGGTGAAGATTGGCTGCCTGTCTCTGTAGCTGCTGACGAATGTAGCTCTCGTCCTTCAGGGCGTGTAGGCTGTAACAGAGGTTAACTAGTCATTGGCATAAGAAAACAGTGATTGTACATGCAATATTGACATTCACACTTGATTTTCTGTACGATAAAATTGTTTTTGCATGAACCAGTTGAACTTTCATAACCTCTGTTGGCGAAGTTTCGCAAGAAAAACCTGGATCATGCATATATAAAACATGAATAAAAAAATCTCAATATTTTTCTTTATAAATGCATCATTGAACCAAAATCATTATTATCACAAAAAATATAGTAATAAAAAGGGAAAACGTAAATATAACGATTGATTCTTATTTTTCATGCGTTCATGCAATATGATAGCTCGGCTGCAATTTTGCGTTAATTTCCGGCCGTGTGTAGTGCATATTTGAGAGTCAGATTTCTGGAGCGGTTTCCTTGCAGAACCATTGAAAGTGCCTCATTTATTATTCATGAAAAGGAGATTTCACTATCAAAATCGCCAATGGTACACAACAAAGCATAGCCAAGAGTGGTGTATCTGGGGTATCCAGCTATGTGACTACACATGGACATGTATCATATTTTAGAACAATACCTCTGTTGCAGAATAGCAAATTTCTTTTCCCAAGTCTTATGGATGCGCTCAATTTCTTTCTTCAATCTGAAACAAGCATAATACTTGAGTGTTAGTCAAATATTAATACAAAGGTTTGTTTGAATAAATGTATACCAAGTATTTTATAACATGTCTTCTGACGAGATTAACCAAAATTAATTCCAGAAAATAAAACTTTATTTGACTATTGAGTACTTAAAGGGACTAGACACAAGATGGTCCAAAAGTTGGCAATTACATTACTCCCCCCAAAAACAAGCCTAGAATTGTCAATAGGACCTAGTAGGAGGCTGGTAATTCATCACTTTACATGATTAAAAGAATATTGTGTCCCTGTCTCAGCTGAGTTTACCCATTCAAAAATAGCGCATAATGATTTCCCAGTTCATAGTGTGTTTTTTGAGCATGTAAAAGTCATGTGATTAATACAGATAAATATACCAACACTATTTTTAAATTTACAGGTATTTACGTGGTAGAAAATCCCAGTAAATTTCGAATTTGATATTAATACGCAAAAAAAACTGCACTGTGCAAGATACATGAGTAGTAAGCGATGTGATAATATCAGGAAGTAAGATTCAATGCTTTGCAGTGACAATTTTCTTTTTTCAATTCTTTTTTTCTTGCAATGGTATCATCTGGTGTCTAGTCCCTTTAATCCAAATCATCAATATAACAGAAGTATACTGAAGTTGATACAATACAAAGGAGAAAAAAAATCTGCTAATGAAAATACAGAAGAAATCTTTTAAGTTCCTTTTTTTATTTAAGGTGTCTGCCTTCTACAAAGGTGAAAACTTCCAGAATCTTGCAAACTCTTGTCATATTTTTTATCATAAAAACTTACTTATTCCAAAACATGAAATAAACATAGTTGTGTAGTTGATTCAATACAATGAAAAAAAAACAACACACAATATAATAAAACACAATAACCATGCTGATGAAATTTCAAAAGGAAACTATATGTTCCTGTTTCAAATATACAGTCAAAACCCATTGGCTCGATAAACCAGAGGCCAGCCAAAAGACTTCAAGCCTCACAAATATTGAGCCAAACAGGAATGCTTACATAAAGTAAAAAAGAAATCAGTCCATTATATCAAGTTTGAGCTGAAGAGGAAATCGCGGCAAGGGATATTGAGCCACTGGGATTCGACTGTGTAATATTAGGTGAAGATTTTGATTACCTTGCCACCTCTTCCCGGAGAGCCTGCTCCTGCTTTCTCAACTTGTTCACATCAGTATCACCTTTAAGTGCTTCTGCAAGTTTGGCTCTCTCCTAACAGACAGTACAACAACAACAAAATTTCAGTGAATGGGCGAAGCAGTACAACAATAATTCACGTTGAGCTTGGTGACCACAAGCCAAACTCATATACGCGCAGGCCAGTGCGTTAAACCAGACAACCATTTTATAGGGTTTTGAAAATGGCTCTCCCATATAAAGTTTCTCAAAAATGGCGTTTCAGCCATGAAATACCCAAATTTCAAGATCATCTATTTTTTAAACTTTCACTCATGCTTTTTGTTATATTGTCGTCTCAAGATTTTCCTTATTTGCTGTTTTGAACTAATCCAAATTGCGTTTGTGAACACTAAATTATATTGGCAAACTGGAACATTTTGTGCTTAATATGAGACCTTTAGCCCTCGATAGGCCTCAGGCTATTGCTTCAAGACTGTGCAGGTTCTTACCTCATTCAATTGCTGCCGATATTCCTATTTAATAATGTAATAATTGATGTATTCAATGTTATTATGTTCATGGTTTATTTGAATGTTCATGAAATGTTACACAAGTCATGACTAAAATGTTATCCTGTCAAGAGCAATTTTGATTTGAATTTTGTTCGTCCTGGTAATATATAATATTATTCTGATTAAATACTTTTATTTGCATCATTAGCACATGTTTTCAATAACTTACAGTCATCTTTGATTTGCATCACTTAATAGCAAACAAATACATAATTTACAGTCATCTGACAAAACCAGTAAGATTTTTTTAACCAATGGTGAATCAAAATCTACTTTATAATAAATAATCGGATATGGAATAATAAAAAACAAAAAAATGTGGTTACCCTGGCAAGTTCTTCCTTCAGTTTTTTCTCTTGGTCATACATGAAAGCCAGCTTTTCTTTCTCCGCTTTCTGGCGAGCCTTTGCTTCCTCCTCCAAGGTTTGGCTGCTCTGTTAGGGGAGATCATAAACATGGTTACAAGGGATATCGATGTAAAATAGTTCCATTTACCAGTTACCAGTTCTAACTATCTTACACTGAAACAAACAATTTTTCTTTCTATTATATGGCTCGAATTGGAATTAAAAGACATTTAATTACACTAACACACTAATTTGTATACAAATGTAACATAATTACGGAAATGGCGTCGCTGAAAATTGTCCCAGCCCTTTGCGCACTGCCGGTTAATTTGGAACCGAGAGTGGGCTTAAACTTCAAAACAGTGAAAAATATCAAATTGATACTTTCACTGTTTGAAACAGTGAAATATCAATTTTATTTCACTTATGTGTCTCAACAAACCACCAAAAAAGCATACTTAACATTATATACTTTTTCGCAAATAACTGGATTCAACTACATTTCCGGGGTACTTACTTGCATTTGCGCCTGCCTTAGTCTTTCCTGCATCAACTTTTCCATTTCTTCCTTCTGTTTTTCGATCTATACAGTAAAATATCATATAAATGTTATTTAAGTATGCTCCTTTTGGCCCTTTTTAGCTATGTGCTACAGGACAGTATATTTTTTGTCATTACAAAATAATAATAGCTAGCTAACTAACATTTTTTTTTAATATTTACAAGTCCAAGAAAGTAATAATTAAACTTATAATATAAAGTTGAACACTGTTAAAATTCACGAATAAAATAAACATCTGTGGGTAAGTTATTTGAAATCACATCTAAAAAACTGTGATATCACCAAACCTGGAACAATTATATAAAAAAGGTATTAACACACATTTACATTACCACAAAAAAACACAAGAAAATATTAGACACAAGATAAGAAAAATCTCAGTATTATAAACATGCCATGTCCTGAGTAAAAGTAAGAATGACATAAACATGCAACATACTTGTGAGAAAAAAATGAAGTCCACAGTTTAAGATAGAAGACAGGGGCATAGCTACGTTGATTGACGTAACAAACCAGCTGCATAAATATCACCCCACCCCCCCCTACTGCTCAGCAACAACATAAACATTGCCCCCGCCCCCCGCCCTCAACAACACCATAATAGACATGCCCCCCACCTCCCTTATAACTAACAACATTGCAATACAATTTCCTCCCCTGAAAAGAGACATGGCCTCCCGCTCCCCTCCAACAGCATAGAATTTACCAAAATTAATATAGAAATGGTGGCTTCTCTCTCCCTTTGTTGATCTCCCATTATTGTACCAGTATTGCAATTTTTAGCATTTTAGAGTTTTAATTCAAATTTACAGCTGATTTGAATGTGCATCACCAAAGCTAATATGTCCCTCGGAAAGAAAACATACAATATAACACATTTACTGAGTGTATAATTAAAATTATGTTTATCAAAACTATGCTGTCTCCAGTTTTCTTAACCTAACAAAGAATTTAAACCTTGCATGGCGTTTGTTGATTTTGAGCATTTTTCTTTTCTTTTAATATTTTTTCAATTTTAAATCCCCCAATTATTTCATTAGTGGCTTTTGCACATACATACCATATTCTTATATGCCATCCTGCAATTGGTTTTGTAACACAAAATTTGTCACTTTCGGGAAAAAAATAATAATTGAAAACATGTCCTGCTGAATAATGTCCAAATAATTTATCAAAATTCTGTTAACATATGAAAATAAAACCACTTGGTATGTACAAGTACACTTAAGATTAAACTTGATGAAAAAAATGTTTGTTGCCAACAATGCAATTTTTGATACGGTTATATGAATTTCCGTTTTGGTGGATAAATATAAAGTAGCTCTCGTAACCCTTACTTTAAGCAGTAACACTGGAAACCAACATATCTTTTGGGGGGGCAGTTAGGTATGACAATTCAACAGAGGGAAAATTCTATCACCAAAACAAAATTAGACCACTTCACATCTGTATTATAAAACATAAATAAATTCCGTGCGAAAAGTGTCATCACATTCATGTCAGTCTTTGTGAAAAAATAACTTACTCCTGCTGACTGCAAAAAGGGAAAAGTATATCTGAGTTAGAATGCAATGAAAGAAGTTTAACTCAGTTAGAATGCAATGAAAGAAATGGAAAAGTTCATTGATCATTTTGAAATGACAAACATCAAAAAAAGTTTTGAGGTTCAATGTTAAAATCATTTTAATTAAATATTAAAACTGAAACATAAAAAATACATGTATATCTTTGTAACAAAGATGTTATTGTATAAAAAAAATGCTTACATGAATAAGAAAAAAATATTCAAGTTTATATATTACAGTAAATACAAAATGCATTTTTGATATAATTTCATTTATAACCAGAAGTAAGAATGATCTAAATGAGAAAAATAATGCTGAAACAGTGTTGTTGTTTTTTCAGAAGTAAACACAGCATGACATTACCAAACAGAGGAATAACCAGCAAAACTGTGGTAAATTGTCCTTCTATTAATTCATCTAGTTATTACAATCTTGCAGGCACCCTTCGAAATGCAAAACGGAAAAACAATACATCAAATAAATAAGTATTGATAATTGCAACTACTCTTAAGCGTGCAGTGCATTTTTAACTAACTGTGGAAATAGTCCATTTTTTTAGCAGTAAAATAAAGGTTCAAGTTTGAAGTTGATTATTTTTATTACAATATCTAATGCCCCTGGTACCTAAAAAATAGCTAGAAACATCCGATGCTTTCCCAATCGGTTTTAAATATTTTTAGTACATCAGCATCCATTTTGTATAAAACTTAAAATTGTTAAAAAGTTGTCCACAGACTATCTTTAATTAAAACTAATTTGTACATTTTGATTGGTTAATTGTATTAATTGAAACAAAATAAACCAATCAAAAACTTTTGGGCTATCTTTGACCAAACCAAAAACTTAACTTTATACAACCGACTGCAGAAAGATACTAGGCATGCAGAGTGAAAAAATGAACATAATAATAATTTTATACTGAAAACTTATTTTTGCGAATAATCATCTCGCTTCAAATTTACAACTTAGCTTAATAATGATTTTATCAAAGCACTGTTATGTTGCGCATAAAACCATTTTTTACAAAAAATTCACAATCACGAAACATGTCAAAACACAAAGTTTTTTAAAAGAATACCTCGCGACCATCAAGCAGTTTTACAGTAATACAATGTCTATAATCATTAGATCTTTGTTGAGTTTAACTATAATGATATTCATTGATAGTGCTTAATACAATGAAATAATGAATATATGAAGATAATTTCATTTCATTTTCATAATTATGCAGATTAGAAGGCATTCTAAAAGTTAAGATTCCGGACCCAAATGCACAGCTGATTAAATCACATTTAGTGAATTTTTAACAATGTGGAAAAATTTCATTTTGGACAAAATACATCTGAAAAAATAAAAAAATAAAAAAATTATGTTATCATTAATAAATAGCATCACAGAGGTGTAAAGGGACTCAATCACAGATTTTATGTTGGCTACAGTTTTTAAAAATTTATTGCAACTATTTATTTAAAAAAAAACACAAAACAGCAACTGTCAGATACTTATATTTACACTGACAACTAAAATATTTCAGTTCTTAATAGTTTTGACTTAAATGCTTTACAGTAAAATAGAGCAATTTCTTCAAAGTTTTTATAAATATAATCAACAGAGCTCTAATTTGACGTTTGATGATGTTTCACCTTTGAACCAGGCATTTTCCTCACATCTCCCTTAAAAATTAATTTTTTCGCTTTCTTACCATAGAAAATCTGACTGAGTCCCTTTAAATAACTGGCTTGTGCAAAAAGGTCCTTACAAGAGACTGAAAGTTATTTGAAGGCCGAGGAACCGTAAAACCATATGATCTAATATTTAGGCATCCTCCGAAATCCAGTTTATTTATATCATGTATAACTCCATTGAATACCAAGCGAAAAATTGACCGTGGAAACCTCGTACTCATTTATTATTTATACGGGGAAAATCTGGACCTTTGATTGGATGCCAAAGACACATATCAGACGTTATGGAAATAGCCTTGAAATTATGGATGAAAATGAATATTCATGTATTACGAAGTTTCCCTAGCCTTTTTTCTTCCGAGGAATATTCTGTAAAGTAATTGTAATACAATATCGTGGGTTCCTAGCTTGATATTTGGAGCCTTTTTTCCCAAGATATATTCAGTAGAGTAATCCTACCGAGTAATACTTTATCATGGGTTCCTACGATGATATTTGGAGCCTTTTTTCCCAAGGTTTATTCTGTAGAGAAATGGTATACTATATAATTGGTTCCTATGATGATATAAGGGTTATAATAAGAGTCAATAGAATGTAAAGAGGTAGTTCCTTTGCCTTCATGCATTTCTCTTAGAGTTATTAAAATATTGTTGTTACCATTTCATCATTTGCGCCATCCTATGTGAAACATTAAATGTTATGAATGATCAAATACAAGGCAAATATTGAAATGTTTCACATCATTTTTATACGCCCTGAAAATGAAATATTAATTGGGAAAGTCAAGTTTTGTAACAGTTAAGATATTTGGCCATATTTTGATATGCTGAAGAAAGAACAAAATTGTCATTATTAATCTATGCCCACAAAAGTCAAAACTATTAAATCACTGACTTTCATTGCAAAATATGAATGCTAATTAGTTATTTAAAGTATGAATAATAATCATATAGAATTTAATACACATCAAAATATGGCACAAATTTGTAATGAAAACATGTTATTATTTTCTTAGTAGTGAAGATCATCAAGAGTGCGTGATCAATTATGGCACACAGTGATATGTCTGTTAATCAAATGTTATGACGGGTTCCCACAGATCTTAGAAAATAAAACTCCCTGACCAAATCCAAAGTTTCCCTGACCAAAGAATCAGTTTAAGTCTTTCCGCACTGGATTTCCAATAACCCAACAACCTTAGCCTTATTTTCTTCTGTCAGCTGTTTTACAAACAGTTTTCACAACCCTCCATCTCTGGTTCCAATTTTCCATGACAAATTAAAAACTTCCCTGACTTTTCCCTGACCTTGACAAAAAAAAACCGACCTTGAAAAAAAAACTTCTCTAACTATTCCTTGATCTTAAAGAAAAAACTTAACTGACCTTGAAAAAAAACTTCCCTGACTTTTCCCTGACCTTGACAAAAAAAGAAACCGACCTTGAAAAAAAACCTTCCCTTACTATTCCTTGATCTTGAAGAAAAAACTTAACTGACCTTGAAAAAAAACTTCCCTGACAATGAAAAAAACTTCCCTGACCTTGAAAAAAAACTTCCCTGACCTAAAAAAAAACTTCTCTGACTTTTCCCTGACCTTGAAAAAAACCTTCCCTTACTATTCCTTGATCTTGAAGAAAAAACTTCCCTGACCTTGAAAAAAAAACTTCCCTTACTTTTCCCTGACCTTGACAAAAAACTTCCCTTACTATTCCTTGATCTTGAAGAAAAAACTTAACTGACCTTGAAAAAAAACTTCCCTGACAATGAAAAAAAACTTCCTTGACCTTGAAAAAAAAACTTCCCTGACATTGAAAAAAAACTTCCCTGACCTAGAAAAAAACTTCCATGACTTTTCCCTGAACTTGAAAATAACTTCCCTAAAATTTCCCTGACCGTGGGAACCCTTTTATTTAATTGTTAAACAATAACACATCATCAATGTTATGTTAATTACCATAGCTGAGTGCTGCAATGGGAAATGAATTTCAATTCAAACAATGAACATGAATTTCTCAAACAAAATTTACAGTTGACCCCTTGTGTGACACTCGACTGCTGAGCAAAAATGGTATTTGTTGTAAATAATAATAATTTAAATAATACACAAATGATTTAGTCTGAGTGTATAATTTCGAATACGAGGGTAGTGGGTGTCAATGTTCAATAACTGGCATTTGTTATATTAAGCATACATTTGTAATTATTCATTATCATGTTAGTTACTGCACGGTTAAGCATAACTTTCTATTAGAATATGGGACTAAATGAATAGATGAAAACATAGAAACTATCACAAACATGGTACAATATAACATTCTAGCAACATTTAGTACATGATATAATATAAAGGTAAATTAAGACTGTTTCATACTAGCAGAATACAATAACTGTGTAGACCAATCAATATTGTTTCTACTAAAACTTTAGAGATACTAACTTTTAAATTGAAGGATATTTAGAACATTGGTCCATTTTAGTGAGAATACCCTGACTACACAGTGGTCGAAATTAGCATAAGCCCGCAAGCCCTGCACTGGTAAAATGTCTTTTGGGCTTGCTCAAATTCTGAATTTTATATAGCAGGGCTTGTTTAAAACTTTGATGCCAAGCAATAGTATAATAATTCGGGCTTGTTGATCCAAAAGTCTAATTTCGATGACTGCTACATAATAATAGGTTTGCAGCATAATATTGTATAAAACCCCCCACAAAAAACAAACATTTCAGACTACATGTATTTTTAGATTGATATTTTATCATACACAGTTGTTTCCTCTAATATATATAATGAACATTCAACAGAACTGTAAACTATAGTTTGAATGGCACTATCAAAAAAGACAATAATGCTGTGGTGTTAACACCAATGCTAATGTCTGTTTCCCACTCCCCTCCATCCATGACAACTCCATCTAATACAGGCTACATGTGCTATTCAAAATTGGGACGATTAAATATCTTATTCAGACCACACAGTGAATTTTTCTCTAGAATTTTCCCAAAACAATATTTTGCCATATATACAGCAGTTGCTTACCATTTTCTGTGAGTTTGCCTTGTCCTGTTGCAACGCTGAATGGATTGATTGGATCTCCATCCTCAGCTAAAATAGTACATAGTTATTGTTATAGAAATAATGTTCATTGCGGATTAACTAAACAAGTGTTCATTCATTACAGACGTTATTAAAGCTGCACTCTCACAAAATGAGCGTTTTGACAACTTTTTTTTTTTTTGTCTTGGAACGAGCCAATTTTTGCGACAATCCATGGAAATAAGTTAAATAAGACTGCTGACAAAAAGAATAGATTGCAGATTTTTACATTAAGTTCAAAAATTGATGTTTTATGCATGTTTAAACTGTTAGTAATGGTTTAGGCCATAAAACATTGTTTTCTTAACGTAAATATGAAAATTTACAATCTGATTTTTTGTCAGCAATCTTATATCATTGGCTTGCAGATATTTACGCCAAAAATTGCTCTTTCCAAGACAAAAATAAAAAAGTTGTAAAAATGGTATATCTGTGAGAGTGCAGCTTAAAACGTACATGTACAAAGTCTTGATTGATGCAAAAAAGAAACATAAATTTGAATGCATCATTATTTTGAAAAAATAACATGATCTGGGTACAGATAAAAAAATATCAGTGATATTTAGGTGCTTTTTGTATCTAGGAAATTTATGGCCGAACTGTGCAGCTATTAATTGAAAACCAGCCCATTTATATAGGCATATATTTTTTCCTATTAACAAGTTTTCTAAAATTGATGAAAGCAAGCTTTTCCTAACTGAATATCCACACATGTGATATTTTATTTTATAAATCTTAAAAACTCATTTGATGACTAACAGCACTTAATGCATAATATGTCACAATATTATTTGCACATTCTCAAATTCATGATGTCATGTCAAGCCATGATGTCAGGTCAAGAGATTTTACACTAGTTAAATATAAGAAATATATAATGATGTCAATGTGTCCATCATTGTAACACCATGCGTTGTATATATTAGCACTTTCTACATCATATACATGTAATAGAAACAATATATTTATACTGTGGGCAAAAGCTTCATGAGCGGATTAAAACGCCTATCCTTTTTTCTTAATCGATCATAGGGAAGTAACTCAACAATTGGAAAAGCTAGAATAATGAATCTTAATACAAATATGCATATTATCATTCAAATTCCATGTGTACAAAGTTTCTAAATATTTTGAATGGCTTTTGTGCAAAAATGGCAAAGTCAATGACACAAACCCCAAAGCTATGACAATGTCATTTTTCACGCAAAAAAACTGAATTTAAGGTTAAATCAGAAAATCCAATCCAGGTTGATAACAAGGCTAGCTGAGTCATCAAGATTCTCATGAAAGGCTTTGATCCTGAATGCAAAAAGCTTATAAAACAGGATTTTTACCACAAAAAATTATATATCTTATCAAAAAAGATCACCATCAGATGATCAACCCATACCTTTTCTTTTTCCATTCTTTCATTTGTCAATTCGTCATCCAAACTGTCAACCTTTTTACCTGCAAAAAAGGTAATCAAGCAAATCATTTAAAATTATTAATTTTGTAATACAAGAACAAGGTCACCCAAACTGTGACAAAGATGCCAGGGTAGCTCTAACCAGGGTTGCATTCTGTCTGTGCACTATGCTCCAAAAACCTAAAATGACTAACAATCTAAACGGAGCACCTGGCCGAGTGGGCAAGGCCCAAGTGCGAGTATAAATAAGCTTACACACCACCAGCACCAAACCATTTGATTTGCATTATTATTCTTCTTACAAAAACATTAGTGTTCACACAAACAAGAGCTGTCACAGAAGTGAAAAACTTAATTATCAGACAGGCTTATATAGCAAAACAAAAGTTCACAAGGTTACTGTGACCTCAACCTTGAAAGAAAGGACACAGGCTTTATGTCCGACGCATCATCTTACTATGGTGGCCACTTCCGCGAAATTAATTTAAAATCCAGCCATGAATGAGAAAAAAATGGATGGGACAAAAATGGGACAGACAGATGAACGAGACGACGAGCATGATTTCAAGTCAATGCACAGGTTTATATTAACCAGCAAATTTATAGCACAAGTAAGGCATCAATAAGAACAAAATTTAATAAAGTATTTTCTTATTTTTTTTATTTACTCACTGAGTTTTGTGTTTTCATCCTCACGCTCCTGAAGGCTGTCTTGCAAGGAAGACAGTCTCTGGGTGGCGGCATCTAGCTCATCCCTCAACGCCTCTGCCTCGTAATTGACACTTGGTGTTTTCGAATGCAATGACCCCTCTATCTGCAAGGCAGACAGCAAAAAAGTCAGATGACTAAAAATATAATACCCTGAATATTTACTATTCTGCCATACTAGTCCTCTTCATGGAATTGCTAGTTTGGGCATTGTATTTATGATAACATGATCGCTAATAAAATGAAATTAAATCTACACATTCATTGTCATGAACTTTACCGACTAATTATTCATGTAAGACCAAAAATAAGCATAAGTCAAATCTGACTCAATATCAGCCATATCAAAATATACAATAATTCAATATTTTCATAATCAAAAGGATGTTTGGGACTGTATGTGAACAGCATAATGGGTTAATTAACCGTGAAATATTTTCAAAAGAGGAGGATGTATGTATATTTTCCTCAAAAAGTTGGCCTTGGCTTTCTTTCTAGAGAATTTGTTCCTTACCATATAACTGTCATCACCGTGAAAATATCTATCAAATGAAATTCTTCAATAAAGTACACAAGGTTATGCATGCATGTTTCTCTAGGCACTTGACTATCTTTGAACACATTAAATATAGTATGATGGTACCTTTCTCACATGAAATTATTTTCCACAAATAATGCACCAGTCAATTATAACCACGGCTCCCCCAGGTCTGGGGGTATACCGGGGATAGCCGAGGAAATGGGCCATGTTTTTACCTTTCAGGTGGCCCCGCAGTGCCGGGTAATTGCGATGGTTTTGTCTTCCCTTTAAATATAGCTGGAAATGGGCCTTACCTAGGGTCCCTGGGGTGCGGGGGCATTTGACGGGGATTTTACCAACTGTTCGTCCCCGCAGGACAAGGATTTTAGCCGGGGTGGCTGAACCGAGAGTCAAAGTCCCCGCTATTCCTGGGACCTGGGGGGGCCATGGTTACAATTGACTGGTGCATAACCTACATAAGCATTCATGTTTCACCATCTTCTCAGACTATCTAAGAAAGCATTACAAATGATTATTACCTTTCCCACACGAAATTATTCACAACAAACTTAATTCAAATGCATGCATTTTTTACTATCAGACTATCTAAGAAAGCGTTATACATGATAACTCATACCGGTACCTTTCAAGTCATAAATGTTTAGACCACATGATTTATGACATAATTCTGCTCATTATAAACAAACTAAAGGCAGTAAAAGCTGGTAATACCATTGCAATAATATTGTCACAAACTTGTTAACATGCGTTATAGTCTGGTTCACAACCATCCACAAACATTACAATTACATGCGCCATTATGTTAAAATGAGAAAAAAAACTTAATAGCATGAATTCCTTAAGATATCTAGCATGGAAGTAGGAAACTGAGAATTTAAATGGATTAATTGCTTGTCGGGAGTTCAAATCATTGGTACATATTTAACAATCCAAGGGCAATAACTCTAGAGCGCCTAAGTTATCTAACTGGTAATCAAACTTAGTCATAATTATATGCAAATAAGCATTACTGAAAAGTTTTGTCAAGATTGGAGAAAAAATGTTTAAGTTAGAGAATAACTATGAAAGTGTGATGCCTTGTATGATAATGGCACAGATGATGACCTTGCTGGCCTACACAAAAATGATGTTGTTAGAACAATGTAGCAATATGTTTGATGGATGAAAAACATATGGTACTGTAAGCTTACATGCAGTTACAATTAGTAAAGCAAAATTGTAAATATCTAGTAGTAGTTCAAAAAAATAACAAACTGTGAAAGAAGTTTTCAATAATAGTCAATTACCATACAAAGTCATGTTATTAATTTAGAATAGAACAATTCACAGACAAACATGCAACAATACCTAGACAATACAACAACTAATGGAAAAAAGTACAACATTAACTGTACAGTCGTATCAACATATATATATATATATACCAGTATATATTAAGTAATTTCTTACCAACATTAATGTTTAAAAAAAAGAAGCTTTTTTAAATTTGTTCAAAATTGACCTCCCGCAAACATTAGCCAATAATTTGTAACTCATCTTATTAAATTTATTTTTGTTGAAATTATAAACGTCTTACGATATACCGTATCCCGATCTTCAAGTGCCGTTTTAACCCGTATATACTCGATCAATATGACGCGAGTAACATCCCTTTCTACATAAATCTAAAACTCTCGGCTAGAAATTGACCTCAGAAAAAAAGTTCAAAAAATTGTTACTGGGTATTATACGCAGGCATTTTTTTGCATCAAAATCTGAGGAAAAAAAGTGCGTCTAATACCCAGTCATTTACGGTATGTGAAAATACACCTTGTTACAAAAGATATACCCTGTGTCCGGTGTTTTTCTAGTTTTTGAGCTAGTTTTTTTTTTATAAGAAATAAAATTTGTATATGTGAATATTCATTTTGAACATATATTTTGACATAATAGTTAAGTTGTATAATTGTTGAAATCGCACACTTTCTATTTTGACACTGAGAGTATGCACTATTAAGGGTCGATTGTTCAGAACTCTGTTTTAGTGAACAACGTAGTTAACAACATCGTTGTTAAATTTTAAACAAGACATATTTGATTTTGAGCTCACATATTTGAATATAAACAAGTACAGCTGACACTTAAGCTGTCTCAAATTTTGATAGAAATACAGCCGGTCTCTAGTGTAGCCATATATTCCAGAGCAGTTATGATTTGAAAGTAAACAACGATGACGTTATCAATGCTGTTAAGGTCTGAAGAATCGGCCTAATAATTTATATTAGTTCCATGACATACATGCTTATACACGATGCACACAATTTGTTTATACCTGGACCTCCTTTGACTTCATCTAGAATATTTAGTATGATGATATATATTTGAAAGGTCAATTAATATTCTGACAAAAATATTACAAAAGCTAAGCATCATTTATGTCATGATAATGCAATAGAGGAAGAGAACCATTACTTTGCCATAAAAATTAGTATGATAATTAAGAATGTCATGTTGGTAAATATGCAATTTTATGATAAAGGATTGATAACCATTTTGTCCCATTTAGAATTAAGAATGTTGATTTTAGTGTCAATTATTAATATAGATTAATTTTGTAATTAATCAATTACAATTTATCAATAAAATTATTAGTAATCTTATAAAAAAGAACCTTACCACAGGTTTGATGGCAACTTGTACACCCTATATATCAGGCATAAAAGAAAACATTTGTTATTCATTTTTCAACTTTTGTTTGCAAAAAAACAAAAAACAACCTAAAATGCATATTAACAATGTAAAAATGATGTATCATTGAGTTCACAAACATTACAATGAAAATAATCAAACAAAATTAGTGCTCATATATAGTACCAATAAAAATCATATAAATGTGAACTGTAAAAGTATTCATAGTTCTTTAAACAGAAAAACAAAATAAGTGTTTAACAGAAATCAAAGTTTTCAAATTTTTGACATATTCCTATTACATATCTATTAACCCCTGCGAAATGTGACCATGGTTCACCATGTTCATCCATGGTTATTTAACCATGGTTAAACCATGGTTATGACATGGTTTAACAAAATAACAAATGGACCACAGTCTACAACCATGGTTTTGACAGACCATGGTCAACCCAAGTTGAACCATGGTATATAAACCATGGTCAACCACAGTTGAACCATGGTCTATAAACCATTGTCATCCTAGGTTGAATCGTGGTCAGAAAAGAATGGTCAACCAAGGTTGAACCATGGTCAGAAAACCATGACTGACATATATTACTTGGTGATGCACGGATGACGGACATAGAGTGATCACAAAAGCTCACCTTCAGCACTTTGTGCTCAGGCAAGCTAAACAAATCAATAATCACAAACAGATAATGTAAAAACCATACCTGTTAATCTAATATTGGATAAACTCTTTTTTATTTCAGTTAAAGATTCTATGTATGTTGTCAGGTTACCAAACCAACTAGGACGTAGTGTAATAAAGTAGGCATAATTTAGGGTTTAAGGTATTAGACTGATAAATATTTCTATAAGCCATAAGACAATTACATCAAATTCAACTGCATTCTCAACAATGCAGTTTTTGTGCTGTTAGTTTCTTAAACTTCCCTCATGAAAAAGTATGGTCTGTCAATATCATCTGAATTTAGCTGAATTTTGCTGAAAATTTGTCTGAATACCATCTGAATCATTGCTAAATGTGTGCAGATAACCTGAAATTGCAAAAGCTGAATAAAGTCTGTAACACTAATTCAGAAAAAATCAGCGTTGTTATATGTTTCTGAATTATGTCTGACAACACTGCTCAGTTAAATTTCAGACTTTTATTCAGACTTTTATTTCTGAATATTGGCTGAGCTGCTGAAAAATGGCTGAAAATGGAACAATCCAGACATAATTCAGACTGGTAAGACAATATTCAGAGGGTTGTTCAGACAAGTTTCTCAGACAGTATTCAGAGAAATATTCAGACATTGTTCAGGTGAGGTCCCCAGTAAAAAGTTTGGCAGTATACCACTGGAATTTCAGTGGTATATCAGCGGTGAATTTTGGTGGTTTTCCACTTAAGGTTTAAGGCTGGTACTCCACAATACCACTGGAATACCAGCCGTAAACTTTGCGAGGAATACCACCAAAATATATCCATGGTTTACCCCTGGAATAAAGTAGCTAAAAATACAAAATCATTCCAAAATTAAGAGCAGATATAGTAGGAAATTCATTAACATTTGTTGACTTATATGGAAAAATATTTAGTCAGGAAAATAATTGAGTCAAAACATAATTCTTAAAGTTCTAAAATATTTCCCTTTTAATATTGAGTGCTTAGCACAGGTCACAACACATTTTTTATAGCTCTATATGTTTGCATTGGGCAAGATCTGTGACATTAATTAGAAACAATATCCATGTTACAACTTATTTACTTCGAGGTCAGTTAAAACAACAGATTTACAGAACAAAACCTTACAAAACAAAAACATTTGAAAGATATTTAAAAAAAAATAAGTTATACAATTGAACACACATAAATCTATAACACCACTTCACTAAATGTTTTATAATGGTTTAAAAATTTAAAATGAAACAATACCAATCATTACAAAATATGACATATTTATGGTTTTGTCAGGAAGTCCAGAGTCCATGTATAACAGTTTTCACTTTTTATGTATACTCCTTGCCGGGTGATGTAATCATTAAAGATGATTCTTCTTCTTTAGGGTTCTTTTGTAAGTTTCAAATTTATTTATCACTGCAACATGACAAACTTTTTAAGCATCTAGTTTAGGTTAACCTACCCTATACAGGAACTGTTTTTCACTTCTTCTTTAATTAAGATGGCATAACTTTTTTAACAGTTTCCAAAATGGCATCTGTATCAATGTTGATGCCGACAGCAACTCACATGGAAGTTGTAACACAGGGTTGATTCTATACTGCAGTGCGGTAATATGTTCCTCCTATTTCCTCATTTTCTTTCTCAAATGGCGGTTGTCTTACACAATAAGTAAGGTCCCAGTATATTGCTTTATTCAGTCCTTGACATTCACAATTAGTCTCTGAAGACTGCAGTCCGTTTCCTTAATACATTTGATGACAAAGATGATTCGACCATGACATTTTCTTAACTGTTGAGGCTTATGACTGAGACTTTGACATCCATCTTCCAACCTGAAAAATATTTCTAATATTGTTTTTTACTGCAAAAAAATGCCAATAACTTAAGGTGAGTTGGTTATTAAATCAGTGCGAATTTCAATGTCACAGGTATATTAATTAATGACCGCTTACTATATTTTTTCGCTTACTATATTTTTTCGAACCAAAAAGCTCATTTTTATTGAGTCTGATTTTTTTTTTAAAGATTCTCATTCCTGTCTGTCACCACCCACTCCAAAATGTTTTATTTGATGAATAATGGTAACTGCAAAAATAACCAAACTATACACAATAATCATGTTTAATTTTATTGAATTTGATTTTGTCATGGACAGTACATTCATAGGGTGTCACCTATGTGCATAGCAAATAAGTTCCACACATATGCCATATTTGTTTTTAAATCAGGATGAGAATCTTTCAATGTGCTTTAAAAAAACATCAACTTACTGAGGGATTTGGCAATTTATGGCTTAGAATGTTTTTCTCATTCTCTGTTTAATGAGATCTCCTTCACAGAAATCTAATTGATTCTTGTGTGGACGGACGATTTGTTTTTGCAAGCTCCTATAGGCTATAGGCTGGCTAAAATAGATGAAACAACACTTCAGTTTATTTGGCTGAACAGGTTAACAAAAATGTGAAAATAAAAGACAAACATGGCTCGTTAACTTAGCATCAAGTTTCTGAATAGACAAATTTATTAATTGGCAACACAGGATAAGTGATTTGAGATCATGAAAAATGTGATGTTATGGTAAAAATATTGAAAATAATAACTATCATAAACTATGAAAGATGACTGACAACTGTTCCTACTTCTAGATAAAAACTAGCTCAACAGAAGTTTCATTAACAATTACCTTAAGAAACATAGATAATAGTTGTTAAAAAATATATAACAATGAAGAATTAGCTGTATGCTACTCAAAAACACTCGCTAAACTGTGTTTCTACACAAACGTATTTTGTACATTTGTCGCGAAAACATATAACAAAGAACTTATTTGCTGACAACTTTTAAATGTTATAATGTCGTTTTAAACAATAATATTAGTGTAAAAGATAGTTATGAAAGTTATTTAATAACACCAATTACTTTGTTTTAACTTACCTAAAATCGAAGAAATAACACTTAATTTATTTGGCGCGTTGTCGAACACGGCTGAAGTTCGAAATTACCTCCGCCAGTGAAGAGCGTTCTCTAAAACGCGTAACCGTAAAAGAATAGGACTATTTTGTTATATATGTGAGGCAATCGATAACAAGTTGTCAAATTAATTGCAATATTTTCACATTCATAGAGATCGTTATCCTTTCAATTTTATTTTAATTTTATTTATAATTAATAAAGACGTAAGCGATCCGTAAGCGATACCGGAAGTGGGTGAGAAAAAAACATCAACACCGGACACCGGATTGTGTCATTTTCAATGATTGTAGAGTCGTTTTAAGTTTAGTGAACCTGTAAACAATATACCTTAAACCTGTTTGACAACTAATTAACCAGTGCTGGCAAAGATGTTTTGTAAATTAAAGTATTTTAGCAAATAGGGCAATTCAGGATATCTCTATATACTGCGTCAACCATCAAATTCGGACAGCCACGAATTCAATTAGACCATCAGCATGTTTTTCCTGGATTAATTTAATACTGTACCCTCACTGGTCTTCAATTCTATTATATGAAGTGTTATTTTTTATAACACTGTCTAATAGTGAGATCAATACCAGCTCCCATTGTGATTATCTCTATCTTGGACGATCTGATAAAAAAAGCAGGTAAGTGTAATAAAATTGGAAATGTTTAAGTTATATTTTATTCTGTATTTAATTGGCAATACAAGTTTTAATTATAATGTATACAAGGTTACATTTAAGCCCATCATGGTCAACTGCCAAACAATTGGTCTGTTACCTTGACCATGTTCACTTGAAATAGACCATGGTTTATAACTGTCTTATTTTAAACCATGGTCTATCATGGCTGACTAAACTTGGTTTATTTATTGTGATCTTGGTCATCATTGTTCAAGACCATGGTTACCTAGTAGAACCTGGTTAGACCATGGTTGATCATTGTGGACCATGGTTTATATATTGTGGTCTTGGTCAACCATGGTCAATCATGGTTCAAGACCATGGTTACCTAGTAGAACCTGGTTTGACTATGTAGAACCAATGATTGACCATGGTTGACCATGGATGAACATGGTGAACCATGGTCACATTTCGCAGGGGAAGTATTAATCATAAAGTGTAATTAATCATGGAGTGATAAGGTATAAAGTAGCGTCATTACCAACGATGTGTTTGTTCCTATATAACATGCGTATACAGAAAATTCACTTTACACTAAAAACAACAGCAAATTATCTAAAGCTCATATGACACTTAAGACCTATGATTACTTAAAATTGGTATGCTTTTATGATTGTGGGCAATTGCGATTTTAATTTAAAGTTATTGATTGCAGTTCAACTTTCAAGAAAACTAGTAAGTCTTTGATGATCACGTGGCAGGTCCATTACACGGAAGCCTTTACCATGGCGAACAGTCTTTGTAGTACCCATGCAATAAGTTTGCAGTTTTGCAAGTTGCACAGCATTCAGGGATAGTATGGTATAATCATTTTTTATTGTTTTACAACTACCAGGAGTGGATCCAGGATTTGATGTAACTCAGGGGCGTAACCTTTCAACATGCACCACTCCCTCAGAACCGAAATTTACATGGTTTAAAGTGTTGTCAGGGGGGTTTAGACAAACTAAAATTTTAAAATAACATACAATTCTTATCAACCAATTTGGTTTCAGCCAAAAGATGCTGCGCATGCACCAAAACCTTCCTGCAAATTAAACTACTTGTATTATTAAAATAAGGATTCATATGAACTGTAAAAGGTTGTTGACGATTACCCTTGACTTGTCACAGGACGTTTAAACGATAACCCGATTTGCAGTCATGCTTAAATTTACCCTTTCATAAGTGATCATAAGGGCCTTAAGTGTAACTGGGGGCATCATACATATTTTTATACTAACACTATTTATATTTGATTAGTATAACAACAATAAAATCTAATCACGGCATTAAGGAATCTGGCCCACAACTAAGCTAGTTTTCGGATGGCTCAATTAACCTTAATATTAAATATTTATGCCTAAGTGACCCTATATTATTTTGGTTTTTATTTCAAAGGCCATTTGCTTGCTGATTTTTTTGCCAAAGTAAACTCTCAGAGACTGGCCAAAATACTTTGAGCCTCGCAAATATCGAGCCAAGCGGGAATGCTTACAAAGAGTAAAACAAAATCGGTCCTTTTCATCCAGTTTGAGCCAAAGAGAAAATTGAGCCAAGCGATATCGAGCCAAATGATTTTAACTGAACATAAAGTTATTTTAGTTTTTATACTAGCTCTTAATTTCAATTGAAACCGAACGTAAAAAGAGCGTATAATTTAGCAATCTTTGAAGTTAAAAAAAAACATTTTTGTTGCAAAACTTTTGATAAAATAAAGGATACCAAAATAATAAGGTACAGGTTACCAGCCAGGTATTGACAATTTACATATCTGTGGGTCTGATACCTTAAGAACAACAACAATGGTAAATCACAGCATTAAAAGATCCATGTAATGAAAACTCAAAATAACTTATTATAGTTCCTGTAAATCAATAAAATATTTAAAACAATAAAATGTGATCTATCAAAAATATGAAAACTATGTATCAAACTTATGTTGTAACAAATTTAGGAAATTACATAAAGATGTCTTTTTCTATCGTGTTAATAAAGAGCAATTATAAATGTATGTATCATTAGAATTATATTGAATAAAATCATCCATATGTTCACTATTTTGATGATAACTATAATTGAATTACACTAAATTCTTAGTGAAATCATATGTCCCAGTATTTTTTATTTTTTCCCTCTAACATAGAATATACAAACACCAATATCAAAACACGTGCCTCAATCACAGAATAATTACCTATGGGCTTCATCAATGAAAAAGCATGCGATTGTCCTTTCCGATAACTCATTTATCTGCCCCTGGATACACTTGAACCGGGAGAGTTTAGTCCCCAGAAGCAGAAAAGTCAAATTTCAAATACCATGCTTGTTTAGGTGAAGCCAATGTTTCTTGTATAATAATTTGTATTTAAATCTGCACTCTCACAAATTTCACGTTTTGACAATTTATTTTTTTTGTCTTGCCAATTTTTGCGAAAATCCATGGAAACCAGTTATATAAGACTGCTGACGAAAAATAAGATCGCAGATTTTTTATAATTAAGCTTAAAAAATGATGTTTTATGCATTTTTTCTTAAACCGTTAGTAACAATTTAAACGATAAAAAATTACTTATAGAACGGAAATATAAAAATCTATGACCTGATTTTTGTCAGCAATCTTAAATCATTGGTTTGCAGAAACTTATGCAAATATTTGCTCTTTCCAAGACAAAAAATATTTTTTTTTTGTAAAAATGGTATATATCTGTGGGAGTTCTAGTGCAGCTTTAAACAAAAACGTATGCAAGGAACAATAGCTACACCCAGCAAGTCGAAATATAACTTTCCTGCCTCAGGGGACTCAATCTCCCGGATATGTTGACTATTTCAGGGGCATGAATGGGTTATCGGAAAGGTCAATGGACAATATCGGGAGGGAAACTAAGGCCACACCAACTTTATTTTGTTTCTACAGATTCGGACCAAAAAGGTTGTGAGCTAAAGGAAAACAATTTATCTATGAGAATAACACTCTTAAACCATTGCAACTTTATATTCCCTTTTTCCCTAAGCAAATACTGCAAAGAATATTCATTTTACAGAATGTTGATCTTCTTTTTTTGTCTTTTAAGAGTTGACACTCACTGACCCATCATATCATATTTTTGTGTTGTGCAATGCAACACAGCTTTTGAAGAAAATGATTCCTGTCATATTTAGATTTCTTTGGTGTTTAATATGAGTGGTCGCTTTTTTATTTTGCATCTTCAGATATTAAAGCGCAGTAAATCTATTGAACAAAACCTCTAATTGGTATGGCCTGACATCTATATCCTAGATGTAAGAAATTTATGTACTTTCGAAAAACACACACCAATAGCTACTTAATAAGCTGAATATCTGCAAAAAAAAATGTTAGAAAAATACAACAAAGTTTTCAACCAACACGTTTGATAAAGTCACAGATACACCATTTCAAACAATCACAATCATCTAGTTTACTCTCACCCTTTCGCGGACGCTCTAAAATGGATATATCATCTTTAAAAACTCTGTAACATTTACAGTCTAAAAAAAGGCAGAGAATAAGTGTACATTGTACATTCATATAAAATCAATGGCAAATTAAATGGAAATATATATGGTATATCTAATAATAACTAACTTAAAAACTTACTAAATGAAAAAATAGTCATGTTGTTTGAAGATATAATACTTCTTATACTCTGTCTTACAAGCTTATTTAATACCAGTGATAAAAAATAGTTATGTTGTTCAAAAATGCCTTCCAAGATAATCCAGTATAACGCTTAAATAAAACATCTACTTGACGGGGCGGCCCAACTTACCGGCGGACGGACGGGTGTGACAGCAGACCCTGGTGGGGTATCCGCATAACTCTTCATAAAACACAATGAAAACTTTTATCTTACATTGTTAACTTAAAAGATACTTAATATATTCATGCATTCAAATAAATCCCTGTAAAAGTAACAGAATGAGATAAAAATATTATCTTGTATTTCATAATTATTATTTTCTAGGGAATGAGTAAATCATTATGGTGCCAGTGAAAAATAAATCATTTTCAGATAAGTGTGGGTATTTAGGATTATTTTAATGAAAATCAATAATGACCATGTTGGATAACTTGTTCATCTTGGCGAGCAACTCATTTTACTACAGTAATTGAGTAATTTACAGTAATTAGAAAACATACACATGTCACAATTCCATTAAACCCTTATTTAAGGTATCTGACCCACTTTTATGTGAATTTTGGATGCCTGGTTACCTTATGTTAGGTATTATTTGAAAGGAGTGTGTAAAAAATTATGTAAAGAAAAATAATGAAAAAATGATTTTATCAGTTATAATACAAACATCTTTTTGTGCCTTGCCTTAATTCAAATTATTTTTAATTGGTCTGATTTAATTTTACAACCAATACAGTTGAAACAAATGATAAAAATACAAAACGCAATTAAGTTTAATTTAAACTATAATGATTTTTATTGGTCATTCATTTTAATTAGAAGTTAAGTCAGCTACCAATACAATTCTTAAAATAATTCTAAAATTATATGCGGCCACCAGGCACAATTAAACATTATATAGCCAATGGCATGATAGAATGACATATTTGTTGATTGGTGATCAGATACCTTAAGTACATATTGCATAAGTAAAAACAATTAATGCACACAAAAAAAATATTTAGAAATAAAATACAAAATGTTTAAAACATATAAAAGGTTATCTTTTCACATGACATTGTATTATTATACAAGCATCCGACACTCAAGCATTGCTAAAACCAGAAGAAACATTTCCACAATTAGACTATTGTCCTGCAAGGGAATATAAATTTATACTCTTTTAATTAATTCCACTTTTGTTGATGAAAACAATTTTTCTTTTAATTGCATTCACATTTAATATCTTCAAAATACCTCTGATCTTAATAAAACAATGTAATGACGTTTATATTGTGGTTACAAGACGTGATGTCAATGAAACATTAGTGACATCATTGACTGTTCAAACAGCTAAATTAATACTGTGTACATTTAATTATCTTGAAAGTGTTGTTTTTCAGCATTTTAGTTGCACTATTCCAACAAAATTTTGGAAATAATGTGGGTAAATATGAACATTGATTGTTTTAAAAGTGCAGATCAGGAAGTAATATACTTCCAAACTTCCTTTGAAAACCTTTAACATTTTATATATGATCACAAACACCTTTGCATATTTTCAAGAAACGATCAAATTTTGGTAATCAATAACAGTGGTTCAGGTTAGCATCATGACAATGAAAGCCCTATATGACGGAATCAACATTGAAACTCTTGTATTATCTTCATTAGTTAGTTCAACATTGCCTGTACCCATCTCATGCAGATCGACTCACCATAACTTTACCCGCGGAACTCTGTAAAAACAGTCATTGAATTAATCATTATCTTTAGTTTAGTTTATACTTATATCTTTAAGCTTAGTTGTAATCGAAGCTGATAGCTTATAGAATCACTCTCGGGTCCATTTCCTGGGTAGAAATCATAACTGGTGTCTATTTTGAGAGGCTGTGAGAAAATACCCCTTGTGGCTATCAAACCCACAACCTCTTGGGTGAGGGACACCTATACCACTTTACCATCCCATTATCTTTAACAAGAACCTGAATAATGTTTGTTCTTATGATTATAGGTTATATATTAAGCCAGAAACCCCAAAATATTAACAAATACAAAATTATATGAAAAAAAATGATTTGGGCTTTCGGGCTCGTTTTTAGTTTTCTGAAAACCAAACAAATATATTTCTCATTCAGACCAACTTGTGACCATCTGAAACTGAAATGTTTTTGAGCAGGAATTGGTTACATAAAAGATGAAATTGTTAGTATAGTATGGTTCTCAATTAGCTTAATATTTAATAATAAATTAAAAATAACATTTATTTCATAATGTAAGAAAATTTGCATAATTTAATATGATGAAAATGTTGAGTAACCTATATTCATATTCACTAAATGAAATATTTCCGTCAGGCAAATCTGACAGAAAACTTATTGTTAACATACATTTTCTACGACATCTTTCACCAAATGAAACTATTGTGAACAAATGCATTAGAGGCATCATCAAAAATTGGCTTAAGTTAAAAACATGATAAACAACATCGTTTGTAAAGTCACATGCATGGTAAATGTTATAGGATGACCAGGGCGTTCTGCATATTGATTTACAGGCAACCACATGTGTTTAGAAATTATATTCGAGAAATCGTAGATAAATACAGAAAACTATTTTTTCTGTCTTAATAAATGAAATTATTTATATCGGTAAATAATTTTTGAATATAACATAAATCAAGGCTTCCAATTTATATATTTTTAACAATATTTGTTAATTGTTCTGTATTAGAATGTTAAAATAGAAAGCAGTTAATAAAACAAACACTTCATTTAAAAATGATATTTAAAGAGTTAAGGTTAAAGACATTGTAGTTACAATTTTTAAAATGGACAGCTGAACAATGTTTTATCAAATGTGTCTTGAGGGAAAAAATGAGTGAAAAATTTCTTAAGCATCGAGATCAATAGAATCAATTTTCTACATGTACATTATGTCCTACATGCAACTCTAGAAAATTCTTCGCATGCATTTTGTAATACAGATGCAGAATTAAAGTAAACACCTTATATATGAACAACAAATAGGGCCTATTATTCAGAAGTTTGTTACAGTTAACAATGTCATAAACATAATTGATGTTAACTTTCAAATCTTTACTGCTCCGGAATTTTAATGGATACCCTTGTGATCTGCTGTATTTCCAACCAGATTTGAAACAACTGTTTAGTTGTATTTGTTTTATTGAAATTTATGAGAACATTATCAAATATTTTCATTTAAAAGTTAACAACGATGTTGTTAATCATGTTGTTAACTTAAACAAAGTTTTGAACAATCGGCCCTCAATGGTATTTTTATAATCCATAGCATTTGATTTTGCGTGAGTAAATTGTCGGCATTAGGTGTGAAAAGTTTGCTGGACTATTTTTCATTGGTTTTCGGACATTTCCATCAAACGTCATTCTAAACAGACCTGTAAAATGCGGTCATTTTCATAATGCATCTGAAGTGACCTCATATCCGTTTTTATTCAAGATACAATTGCTTCACTCAAATACCTACAAAACACAAAATGCCAAATCAACTATAATGTTTATATCTTATTTATGATTTTACAATGTTTTTTCCTTTATTGGTCTCTTACACATACATGAGTGCAATAACTAGATGCAATCATTGATTTCTAGTGACATGCTTTTGTAACTGGTTTAAGCATAAAATTATGCAATAAAAAGTTTATTGAAATAGCCCTTGATCTTGCATGGATAAGCATTGCTATTCATAAAACATCTGAAGTCATTTTCTAATATGTATCCGTCTTATCATACGATATTGTAATAGTTTTATAAAAATCCTATTATAACATTAAAAAACACTAATCTTAAAGTGACACTCTTATTCAAAATCAATACATACACATGTATAACAAACATAAATTTTGAGTGATAAACCGTTAACTACTTACTAAATAATGCATTTATGGAAACTATTAATTACTGATAACAAGATTGTAACTGTGTATTTAATAGTAGAAAATGAAATAATAATGATTGGTGAGTGCTAAAAGATTTACTGGGATCTACGATCGTGTCATTAAAGGTACCATGTTTTCTGCACCTTTCTTTCATATTAAACTCAATATCCTTCATAAGAACCATTGTTTTCAACATTTATTAATACTTTTTGGTATATTAAAACAATTGTATTATTTGTGATAAATCTTATTTGGGAATAAGAGTGCATCTTTAAACTTTTCTTTTATTTAATTTGACCATGAAAAATTTAGGAAAATGACTTAAGTTAAAAAATGACTTAGGAAGATTTATGAATACTGCTCCAGACCTGTAGCACAATATTACTCTGCTCCAAAATGATTGCAAATATTTTCAAAGACCTTTTCATTTTTATATACACTTAAATCAAGAAATATCATTCAAGTTAGATGATCATTTCCAGTTTACAGCTTTGTTAGTTTAAAAGATATTTACATGTTACATGATAATTTTCAATATATAGCATTGTTAGTTAAAAAGAAATTAACATGCACAACATACAACTAATATATGGGTATATGATTATATAATTATATTGGAAATATTGTTAATGGAGAGTCTGTTAGTTTAAGAACAGGGCTACACGCTTTACCGGAGTTTGTGGGGTGACCGCAGAGGGCCTTTCTGAGTCATCTAGGGATGGCTGCAATATATCTAACATTCTAAGCAAAGGGGAAATAACTCATGCGTAAATATTTAAGGTAATGTGTGATTTGAAATATTGCAATATATCTATCATATTATACACAGGGGAAATAACTCTTTTGTAAAGTTTAAGGTAATATGTGATATGAAATATCTAGCATTCTTAACACATGATCTCAAAGCTGCACTCTCACAGATTGACCATTTTGACAACTTTTTTTATGTTTTGTCTTGAAATTAACTAATTTTGGCGTAAATATCTGGAAAGCAGTGATATAACACTGGTGACATAGTATCATATCAAAGTTTTATGGCTAAAGGCGTTACTAAAGCTTTAAGAAAAATGAGTTTTTCTGCATAAAACATTAATTCTTGAACATAAATATGAAAAACTGCGATCTGATCTTTGTCAGCATTCTTGTATCACTGGTTTCAAGACCTTCACACAAAAATTGGCTCATATTCTAAGATAAAAAAAATAAAAAAAAGTTTTCTAAATGGTTCATCTGTGAGAGTGCAACTTTAAACTCTTTTGAAATTATTAAGTAAACATTTGATATGGAAATAAATGCAAAATAATGCAATGACACATAATTTTTTTTATATTATATAGAAAAAAAAAGTAACTAAAAAAACCTATATTATATCATTTTGCCTGTGCACAAAGAATGGTTTGCACATTTCAATTCCACAGTACTTGAACAAGATGCGAGCTTAATGAATACCCAGGGTATCTTACAATGGGCTATTTTGTTATCCAAATTCATCAAAGTTTATTAGTATGATATGTGTATAAAATTTATATTAACAAAAATTGAAATAAAATGTGACTTAGCTATACAGAGAGAAAACAACATGCCAATTTGTCAGGGCCTTTTCTGTCTATTTTGAGATATTTGGCAATTTGGGCACTATTTCTCTGTGAAACTAGTGTATTTAACAATGAATGTCACCCAAAAGTGCTGATAAATGAAGAAATGTTCCAATAAATTGTTCCAGTGCTGAAATTCCGCACCTCGAAAAAAAGGGCATAGTGTAAATGGCGAAGCAAGACTTCACCTGACACCAAATTCATCTCATTTCGGGTTTTTTCTTGAAATTGGGAAAAAGTAAGCATATTTTGCATTGGTAATGGGTCAGATATTCTGACTTGTGAGATGGGCAGAAAAAGGTCTACTGAATTTAAATTTCGTTTTCATTCCAATGATAAGGGAGGCTTCATACCATTATTAAATATCAGATCAGTCTGCCAGGGGAATTCATATTTTCAGTCAAATGTAAAGGGAGGCTACTCAATATTCTCCCACTGTATCTAACCAGTATATTTGTCCATGGGAGGTAATGTTCTTAGAGCTTAAAACCAAGGGAGGCTACTCACACTAACAGATTGACTTCGGTTATTCTGAAGCTGTTCAATCTGGCTCTTCAGCATCTGTATAATGGACTCGTTCCTCTGGATCGTGGCTTGCAGCTCCTTGTAACGTTCTTCCCGGAGGTCTGCGTCACTCTCATTTTGAGACTTCTCTTGACGAACCTTTCGCTGGAGGTTTTTCTGTTAATACATGAAAATAAATGATTTATCAAAAGTATTCAATTAAAAAAGATGAAATTTGACAAGCTGGAAAGCTACGAACGTTGAGCTGATACGAATTTACAAACAGGAAATATTATCTATTTAACAAGATGCTCATGCATTTTTAACAGTAAAATTTTAATTGATTTATTATTGTTCCTTGCACACTTACAATCAGGAAAATGAAGAAAATACTAGCATTTTTTATGTGTCATAAAACACACATATAATACAAAAGAACTCTTAAGAGAAAGAAAATAATAAAGTTTAATTCTTTATCAATCTGACTGTAGAATTCTTACATTATAAAGCACCGCAACTCTGGCAATAGCATCCGACAACTGTTGTCTGAAGGCTCGACGAACCGTCCCTACTCTCTGAAATAACAAGACAGAATAACATGATAATAAGGCCAAAAAAAATGTTTGATTAGGGGTTACAGGTTAAAAATTGTAAAAACTATGCAATAGCAAACAAGAGCTATCACATGACTGAAGAGAATGACTCCTGCGTGTGGCATTGACACAGGATGATATATGTCCAATCACCATTGACACTATATTGTAAAAATAACAACTCTGTGAAAAATACTGCAACCCAAACCTGTTGATGGCAAGCAAGCACTATGCTTGATATAAAACGTTCTTGTTAAGGTTTATCTGTGTACTGCCAGGGGTTTTGGAGATGAAGCATGCACAAGAATTACTCCATATTGTAACAAAAGCAAGGGTCATAACTCTGTTACAAATAGTCAGAGCAAACTCTGCTTTGGCTGATGAACCTCTTAAAGGCTTGATCACTCTTGTGATATATATGCAGCCCTTTTTATTGTTAAGGTATCAATTTAAGGTTAAAATTCAGTGGATTATTTGCCAGCCAACTGGGGGTTGGGGGCACAGGCCCTTGTGCCCCCCTCCCCTTCCTGCTTAATCAGCCACAGCATATATCTTAAGGAATAGAGCAGATGAATGTAGGCTGAACTGAAAAAGTGCCCCTTTAAAGTACAGATTCTTACCTCTTCATGCATCTTTTCCAAGTCTGACACCCTCTCATTTATTCTACAGTATCTGCAAAAAAGACAGTTTTCAGTGTAAAACAATGTGTAAATCTCAACTTGAATTTGATTTGATTTTATTGATTTTCTTTATGTTTTACTGCTTGTAACCAGAAATACAAGCATACATGATATCATGAGTAAAATTTTAGACATAATAACAATATGACTTGTATACTAAAATTTAAATGTGTTTTAACAAAATATACACATAATTGTGCACAATGTCAACTGATACCAAATTTAGGTTAAAATATTATCATTTATACATCTTAAATATAGTGGTTTGTGTCTTGAACCTGTTTCTTTATGTATAAATAAAATGACCATTTAATTAGGTTTGAACAATTTAAAATGACCTATAATTCAAAGGATCTTTCTTGAAGCCTGCATCATAAAACTTAGATAAACAAACATATAATAAAGACCTTCTCTGCATATTTAACATCATCAGCAACCTTGGTACTTTATTTCGTTACTCTTAATAAATACCGTGGGACAATTGACTGACAAAATCGGTTGTAATTTATATGCATGACAGGGGAGACAACTCTTTTTCCAAATGAATTTGCATGTTACAATTAAAAACTTTAATGATACCTGCACTGTCAGTAGTCTAAAATGGCGAGTGGTCTAAACTGCTGTCAAAAAATAACTGTAGTGAAAGGGGGACTAGATTCAATTCCAACTTTGGTCGGAATACTTTTGAAATGGAAAACATTAATATGAGTGTCTGAGTGCATATGTGAGAGTCATATTTCTGCAGCTGGTACATTGCAGAACCAATGATACTGCCTCATTATTTATTTATGATTACAAGCTCTTTCGTAGCCAAATCACCCAAGGTACACAACGAAGCATAGCTTAATAGTATATCCGGTTTATCTGACAATGCATACTTATTAATGCTGAGTAAATTTGTATCATGATTTTCACTTTGCCAAAAAATTATATGTGTATAAACAAAACATTCATAAATTATGAAGTTTCAAAATTAAGGTTAAAGCATGAAAATTGCTACATCTTAAATGCAATGGTTTGTGTCTTAAACCTGTTCCTTTCTGTATACAAACAACGTAGAATAATATTTTATGAAATGTATGAGGTTTGAATAATTTAAGGACGTACAATTCGAGGGATCTTTCTCGAAGTTTTGACTCGTAATCAGCCTGCATCACATGCTTAGTGAGGTTTATGTCTCTTTTCAGCTCATCAACATCCTGAAAGATATAACATAATCATTTTATTTGAGTCAATGGTTTGCATGAGATATTTTTCGCGCTTCTAAGACACATGAAAAATCCCATCGTATCCTGAACAAAATTCCATAGGGGGGTCTCCAGAAGTCTAGTATGTATGTGATCTATTCCCACCAGAGTGGCTTTCAAGAGATCACTTCTAATGGAAAGAACTTTTGGTAAGAAACAGACTTTAAAGTTGTTCTATGAGCTGTCAGCTTTCGTAGTGGTCAAATAACTTGTAAGACCACAAGCCCAACATCAGAAATATGGTAAAACAACTTATTCAAAATTAAAATATATTCCATAACTTGGCTTGTTACAATTTTTGAAGTCAAATACTGCAGTAATAATCAGGGTTGTTTATCTGTATTCTAATTTGGATGACTGACTTTTTCATGACTCTACAAGCTAACATTTTAAATCAAGCTAAAGTTTATAAACTTAAATATTTCTGTTTATAAATAAATAAACCATTTCTTACCCTGAGGAGAATTTGTAGAACCTCGGTCATCTCCTTCAGGTCAACAACCTCCGTGACATCCGTCTGAGAAGCTCGGTCCAGACCAAAGAAACCAACCTTGTGTTGGTCTGCAAGGTCTGGTCTGAAAATAAATGATACATTATGTATAAAGTACAATCATACTGGTTTCAGGGTATTTGAGCAATTTGAGGCCTTAATGGTACTTTAAGTAAAACATAAAGTCATGTGTTATAAACTCAGGACTATTTAAATCAAATTGCATGATCTGATGTGTGTCAAGATACCCACAACCTTTATTTACTAATAATCACAGGAATATTTAAATTTTCAGAGATTTAAGACTTTTTCAAGAGTAATATTTAGGCCCTCAATCACTCACCTATAGATCTGCAAACCACTGTGAGTGCAAAATGGAATGGCAGATGCAGCAGTCTAGCGGTAAAACTATTGACTGTCAATCGAAGTGTCACAGATCCTTTCCCCCACCACATTAAATCGGGGTCCTGTGTGTTAGTGCTATACACTGCACTGACAGCGTTAAATAATCATAGTATCTCTAACAAGGGTAATATGTATCCTGTAACCTGTCTCAAGTCTGCCATATGTATATATTCGTCAAAAGACTTGTTGACGGCCTTTTAGGTGGACTAGGGTGACTTAGTAAAATAAACATATACCCCCCAGATGCAGAATATTACAACGTCTAATGTCAGTTATGATGTAAAGGCCATGTTTAAGGCACATTCAATGTGATGTCATTTCATTATTCCACTTTGTCGTCCATTCCAAAATGACATTATGAAAAGACATCAAAACATCAAATCAAATGTAATCTTTGGCTAGGTTACATTGGCTAGAAGATGTGCAAAACAATATTATATTTGAATAGAAACAGTCTACTGAAAACCTACCCACATGCCTTTGTATGATATCTCGTAACTTTTCCCAACAGGTCATAAAAGTTTGCCATTTTTTGGAAAAAAAATATGCCAAAAGCAGAGACTGACAATAAAACATCAGCATGCGCGTGCATTAATGACGTCAGCTCAGTATAATATAAGTGAAAGGCACGTTAAGTTTCGGAAACTTTTTCCTTTTAAATTTGTATAAATTGGATTTTAATTTGACAAATTTTGGCTCTCATAAATTAAACTGTTGGGGATTTATACTTGATATTTATGTGAATGGATACCTGAACAAATGGTCGTCATTTTCGTTACTGCCGTAAACGCTTAAAATCCTGTCTTGAAGCTCCTGTTCAGTATTTCCGTAGTTCGCTCCGCTGGGATCGCGGAGTAGCAGCGCCATATTTGTTGCTATCAACAAAGCTCTTCTAAGGGGAATAATTCTTTTATTAGTAGGACAAAACCGGTGCGGGGTATTACAGGAATCTAGAGGATATCACGTGAATCCACTCAGAACGTGAAATCCACTCAGAACTCGTTCATTTAAATTAATAATATTTTTTTGAATACATATTGGAAAGTGTCTCATGAAGGTTTTATATTTCAAATTTTATTGAAATTTGTCAAAAAATGAAGAAGTAAGATCAATTTTTAAGGAATTACGGACACTACGGACCATGGACATTACTGACCAGACATTACGGACCAGATTTAGGGACACTACGGACCAGATTTAGGGACATTACGGACCATAGGTATGTGAGTATATTGTTCACACGGAATCATTTTCTAGGATTAAATTAACTTATGCATGTATTTTAAAATACTATGTAATAAGCTGTTAATTTTTGTTATTATTGTTTCTATTATTATTATCATCATTATTATTATATATTATTATTATTATTATTATTATTATTATTATTATTATTATTATTATTATTATTTTTTTTGTAACCTGACATAAAATAATATATTAATTAATAAATAAAATATCTATGAAACATAGCAATGCGTATTTTAATTTGGTGCGGAAATTAGGTAAACTTCCGAACGATTTCCGTAACAGTTCGGAGATTTTAGTTGGTCCGGATTTGGGGTGCGTTTCAATAAAGATTTTTATCGTAAATTGAAATTATCTTAGTGTCATAGTTTCATTATTTTAAGATAATTGAAGTTACGACTAAAATCCTTTATTGAAACAGCCCCCAGGTCCGGTCCAGCCAGTCTTTTATACCCAACCGACAAAACGTAACAATGTATTTCATTTTCATAAAATCAAATAGTCCAAGGTTATTACAAAATTCTTTATAATGACAAAGTATATTGAGCGTGTTTTATTATCAATCAATCAATCAATCAATCAATCAATCAATCAATCAATCAATCAATCAATCAATCAATCAATCAATCAATCAATCAATCAATCAATCAATCAATCAACCAACCAACCAACCAACAAACAAACAAACAAACAAACAAACAAACAAACAAACAAACAAACAAACAAACAAACAAACAAACAAAATCAATCAATCAATCAATCAATCAATCAATCAATCAATCAATCAATCAATCAATCAATCAATCAATCAATCAATCAATCAATCAATCAATCAATCAATCAACTCTATTGCGTCTTTATAAAAAACAGTTTTATAGCGAGACCATGTAAGCTCCTCTATTTACATATTTAATATTCCCAATAACACTTTTCTCCTCTATATTGGATTGTTGTTGTCGAATCTTGGAGACATATGCCAATTTGTAATGACATTGTGGCTTTAACTAGCAACGTTGGTTATTTACGTTGGGCATCAAAGGTATCAGACTGCACAACTGCTTGAGCATTTTTGCTGGAAACTTTTGAATCAAGGCGTACTTCGGTCTGACTGACGTAATCACGTCATTGTTTTGATTATCAGTAGCCTTTTCATCCTTACTGTTGTGTTACTAATTAAACCTCAGACTTGCACTTTAGAAATAAAAACATCACTTAATGAAACACAGAAAAATGATCAACGAAATGTACTATATCGGTGTAAATATCCCGTAATAAACTATGGCTGTGAAGTTTGGGGTTTACACGATAGTATTATGATCGAAATGCTCATTTAAGTTTTGTAAAGAAAGTATTGGTAAATTGTTAATATTTTTTTTTGGCAACTTATTACCATTGATCACTTAAAGAGCTGTAAATGTGATACATTATTGGTTGAAACTTTTATAATGTGATGACATCAATTATGTTTTGAATGTGTGTTTTTTAATATAACTATATGTTTCTGATCAGTGTGACCAACGACTGATGTATATATATATATAACTTTATGCAAGTGTATTTCGTTTACGTTTGTGTGTTTTAATATTCAAATATTACGATTAGATAATACGTACTTCATTACGTATATACGTAAGTTCGAGAAAGAGATCAACTAACCAGTATATCCATATATTATACTCATAGCATTGGTTTAAAGTTAAGCTAAATATTACGGTGTGACGTATCCGACATGGTAAATTGCGACCGATTCAGTACAGCAGCACTCTTCACACTGTCCTAGGTTCGAACATCGTTCTTATGATTCTTATGACAATGACCCGGTTCGACTGACGTAAATGTTAACCATCAATGTGGCGGACTCAATTCCTTATTCGACATACGGGTACTTTCGAAAGGGAAAGTATGGCTTCCGGGCACTGTTTATCAGTGTGTTCCGCCTTTCATAAAATAAATAAAAATAATACCTTTTCATTTTCTCGGCCCCAAATAAAAAATGATAACGCACGCACGCACGCACGCACGCACGCACGCACGCACACACATATCCTTCAACCCCAAATTATATGCCATAGAAGAAACAAAGCCTTTTCGTTGTATAACTAATGACTTCATAGCAGATGCCACCAATGAAAATAGTAAAGAAATTTTCATACATGTATAAGCATTTACAGGTCCATTAATCAAGTAAAAATTAGCAGACGCGTAGCTAGAGCCAATTACGTGATTACGCAGATCGATAACGGACAACATATTAACCCCTTCACTCCCCCCCCCCCATTCGATTTTCATCTCAAATTCGGGGTTTTGGGTATGACAAAAACCTGTCAATATTTTATTACGTAACTGCGTATTTATGGACAGTCAGATACGCGCCTGGTTACGGCACCCACAATAACATGCGTCATTGCGATTATACACGAGCTTTTAGCGCGAGTGAATAACTTCAACAACGAGGCTTGCCGGATGTCACGTGCCTGTGTTGTTCCATTTTGTCAATGACACCGTGCGGTTTAAGTGTATACATTCGGAACACCACGGCCATTGTCCGCCCGGTTAGCTCAGTCGGTAGAGCGTTGGACTGTTAATCGGACAACCAGGGTTCGATTCCCGGGCGGACCAGGTCACTTCTGTTGTGATTGGTTATGAAATACTTTCTACGACCATTCGCACTGTACCACTGCCCCTGGCTAGGTGTGCGGTGGTTGAACTGTCACTCTAGGACCCTTCAATGTGCTCACGCCGGGACCCGGAGTATAAACTACTAACACCACCACCACGGCCATTTTCCCTCGTAAACAACCTCGGATGTATGCCAGTATATCAGGAGAACTTGTGTTTTGTATTACCAATTTAAAAAAAATTACCAGCGAAGTGTGATAGTGTATAAATAATTAATATACCAAAAAGTAAAGTCATTAAGTTGAACTGCTAAATGGAATCACTACGTGATCTACTTGCAGCGTAGTTAAATGAAGAAATTTCTGACATTGTAAACTGTCCATATACATCCGAGGCTGTTTTCAATAAAAACGGCCGAGGTGTTCCGAATGAAGTGAATAGCCTTATATCTAGGATTGTACTTGTTACCATCTCGATATGTTAGTTAATGTGTATTTGAAAACACTTATCACCCTGTAGTTGACGTATTTCTTGACTCAGAATATTGTAAGGTCAAAATACAAATGTATTAAGCTCTTAGAAGATCTTATTTTGGGCTCAATTTAGATTTTGATGAATGTGTTCTTATTTTCATTCAGGAGCGCCAGATGAAACATATAATGGCATAATGTTCGGAAACAGCGGTAGATGGCGCGCAATCAATTCAAAAGATTGAAATTAATCCATTATCTCACTGAATGAATTGGAACGTGAGTTGAATATAACTGTGTCTCCCTAGGGTTCTTAAGAACTTTAATGTAACAATTAATTTCCAGAAATAGGATAACATTTTAAATGAAATCGTATTTGCCTGCCGCCCACACGAAAAGCAAAATCATTAAAGAAAGCAAATACTCTGGAAATGTAATGAGTTTTATACCCTCTTTCATTTATTTGTGTCTTATTTTCCAGAAATGGAATTTTCACTTACACAATTTAAAGATGCACTCTTATTCCCAAATAAGATTTGCCGCAATTATTTTTTTAATTTACCAAAAAGGATAAATACATGTTAAAAACAATGGTTCTTATGAAGGATACCGATTTAAATTTGAAAGAAAGGTGCAGAAAACACGGTAATAAGTATCTTCCATGGCCGAGAGTGTAAGATAGGTTCATTCCGACCCGAGCGTAGGGTGTTTTGCGGAAACGAGGTTTACCGAGTTTCCGCAAAACACCCTACGCGAGGGTCGGGATGTACCTATCTTACACGAGCGGCCATGGTAGATGCTTCCCCCCCCCCACAGTTTATCAAAGTTAAGTAAAAATGTATGTTTTTGCCGGTGTAACGTTGTAAAGTGACCCCCATAGAATAATGACCCCCCGGTCATTATTTTATATAAAATAATGACCATTTTCTATAAAATACTGACTCCCCTTATAAAATAATGACCCCCCGATTTTATCTGTAAAATATTGACCCCCCCCCCCCCCCCACTTAGCCTGTTACTAACATATCTATATCAATTCAAGTCACTGTCGTGTTTCTATGGCTTTTATATTTGTTGTTGTTGTTTTTGCTTCTGGAGCCGCTGCATGTTACTGCTGCAGAAGCTGCTGTGTCTACATCTATTGAAATGAAATATAAAATTGCTTCCATTTGAATTTCATTTAAATTATCATCAATGTAATACAATATACATAAGTCGCTTTAACGTAGCTGTATATGATTCAACTTCAAAGACAACATTGTTCTACTTCATCTGACGTTAGATAGCCTTTGTTCATACCGTGGAGGCATTGCTTAAAACGAATGTGTTAAAAATGCAAGGCTTTGAGGAGCTATTTAAGCAGTCACTGTTCGTGCCATGACTTACATCAAAGTCCATGATGTCACTGAGCGGTGTTTTTTATGTTTTATGCAGACTGCATCATTTCTAAAAATAGTTCCTTTGATTTACCTCAGAAAAGCCGCTCGTTCAACATCAAAGAAAACGACAGCGACACCGAAAGCAGTTCTACGTAAACGCGTGTATATATAAAGGTCTGTGGTAAGCAGTCAGTCCAACCTTGCAGCATGGACGAGAAAGATTACACAGATGTTGTAGAGTTTGTAAAAAATGGGAAGTATCCCGTTTCTGTAAAAGACAAGAACAAAAAGAGGAATTTTCGTAGAAAGTGCAAACCTTTTATTTTTGATGACGGGTTGTATTATAAGAAAACCAGCTCATCAAAACGTTTGCAAGTTGTTAAGAAAGGGAAGACAGATGACATCATTCAGAGCATGCATGCATCAGATCACGGAGGACATTTGGGAGTTTCAAAAACGTAAGTTTGATATAATGATTTCATTATCATGACCAAAAAGGAACTTGTGATTCCTGTGAGCCTGTGTTAGATATGACATTTAAGATTATTTAAATTAGTACGAAAGCTGAATAACAAAAGCGTCAAAACGTGACTGAACTCGTAATAACGAGATAAATATCTCGTAAAAACGACTAAGTATCTCGTTATAACGAGACAACTATCTTGTTATTAGACTTGTACGGATTATGACGGACACGGACACTGAGAGCGAACAACCGACAGGCAGGGGATACTCTCAAAGTTATTTCATGCTTTAAAACAGTCATGTATGTATAAATAAGGCGTATCAGATGAGTCGTTTTACAAACTAACATTAAGCTCTAGATCTTTGTATCAGTTATGATTAATTTTCGATTATAATAACTGTAAATATATTGTGAGAACAGTCCGAACGCAATATTTTGGTTTTCGCTGACAAAACCATTATACTGAAAAAGGTAAAGAATATATAACGGTACTTGATTTTAAAGTTTATAATATAGGTGAACAGGTCTTTGGATCATTCCATTATTAGATAAAACTGAAATAAAGTGTTTTGTCTATATATTGTCCGCTTTTCATGCCAATAGTAAATGATACTGGTTTATTTTGATATGCAGTGTGCAATATTAAAGTATAGTCCGTTTAAAAAAGCTGATTATGAGATACGAGTTTATTGTCAATAAATAGGGGTGTAATGATCGGATGACTCCAGGTAAATGTTATTGTTTTGATAAGTATTTTATTTACTTGATGCATTAGCATATTCACTTTAATTTAATTGTCCTCTAAAATGCTCTGTACTTAATGAAATTACAGATATTAATTTCTCATATAGAGTCGCTGGCCCAGTGGTATCGTTCAGATCTATGACGATAGCGGTTGTGGGTTCGAACCTCAAGTGAGGAAGTTTTTTTTATGCCCCCCCCCCCCACAAAGTGGGAGGCATATAGTGATTGCACTGTCTGTCCGTTCGTCCGTTCGTTCGTTCGTCCGTCCGTCCGTCCCGTTTCGTGTCTTCGTCATAACTTCTTAACTGTTGAATGGATTCGAATCAAACTTCACAGAATTGTAAAGCACCATGAGAAGGTGTGTCGCGTCCAACTCTCAGTTCCCCAGGTCCAAGGTCAAGGTCACACTTAAAGGTCAAAGTTCAAATCTTTCGTGTCTTGGCCATAACTTCTTTACTATTGAATGGATTTGAATCAAACTTCACAGAATTGTAAAGCACCATGAGACGGTGTGTCGCATCCAACTCTCGGGTCCCCCAGGTCCAAGGTCAAGGTCACACTTAAAGGTCAAAGTTCAATTTTTTCGTGTCTCAGCCATAACTTCTTTACTATTGAATGGATTTGAATCAAACTTCACAGAATTGCAAATTTTGAGTTCAAACATTTCAAGGTCAAGGTCATCCTTCAAGGTCAAAGGTCAAATTAAGGTCAATGTGCTAGGGGGGCATTTGTCTCTTACAGTGACAGCTCTTGTTATTTCATTTTTGGAAAGAATTACATAGTTTGTATTTAGTAATGTTATGTAAAAATCTAAATCACGAGAACCTCACTTATCTCGATTTTGCATGTATAATTCAAATAAGGTCCGAGTACACATAATAAGTAGACAGTATCCTCCAAGTAAACTATAAGAATGCCAGGAAAGTATTTGAATTCCGCCGAAAAGGAAAAGGTTGTATCTGTGCACTTATGAGGATCGAACCCATGATCATAACATGTGTAGTGTTCCGCATTCTTCCATTATACCACTACGCCACAGTCATTGAAAGTTGCTTATGTAAACTCAAAACTAATTCTAATAATTCTATCGTCATTTAGAACATTTAGAACAACATGTATTGGATTTCAACTTGTCTCAGGTGCATCCATGGCTAGCTTTATTTTTAGTAATGATACTACAGTGAAACTTGTAATAGGTGACTTTCCGTGAGACCTTAACAAAAAGGTCACGTATGACTGGGAGTCTTTTAATTCAGGTCCACTAACGTCAAGTGTTTCAATTTATTATTTGTTCTTGTAAATCCTGATGCCTGTCTTTTTCTTGGATTATGGTATTTAAATTGATATAAGATATTCCCTATTTAGAATATGTATACGTATTTGCATTATTATTTGTCTAATTCCTTTTTACTTGTTTTGCAAGCCATTTTGTCTGCCGTGATATCATATTACTGCACATCGGTTGAGTTTTCAAATCCCGCGTTTATTCATCGGGTAATGGATAGGTTTATATGAGATTATATTTCCATCATATTTTATTATTGTTTGGTAATACTAAAAGGAGCAGGGATTTTGAAATTTCGAAATTTTAATTAGGTTGGTAGCTCCAATTCGATTTTCTCACAAGAAAAGTTGTTCGTACGGATTATATAAAATGAACTCGTGCATCCACAGATCGTCCAATTTTGGACATATTAGAAGTTATGGTTAAATTGACTTAACTCAGATAATAAAAGAGAAAAATAAACATTTTTGCCATAGCACACAGTAAAGTTAACACGCTGGTAAGAAATCCAAGATCCGAAGCGCTATATGTTAATGACTGAAAAATGCATGAAATTCGTTTAATTAAGCCATATTATCATCACGGGGTGCAAACATTACGGTCGTTTGTGGCGTCAGACAGGGAGTCTTTTAATTCAGTCAGTGACTTTATATAGATTTTTTTACGTCAGGCGGTCGTAAACAGGGTCGTATACGGCAGGAAGTTGTCTAAATCAGTGAGTCGCTAAGGCAAGGTTGACTGTATTTTGGTAACTTATCTGGACTAATAGTTATGTTTGCTTTGTTTCAGATGGGAAAAGATTTCGACTAGGTTTTACTGGAAAGGATGTTTCGAAGATGTACACACGTTTATACAGAACTGCGACAACTGTCAAAGAAAGGTGAACCTGAAGAAAGCAAAGAAGCCACTGCGACCTATCACAGTTCCCGCCGAGGCTTTCAAGCAAGTGGGCATGGACCTTATAGGTCCTCTAGAAACCTCTTATCAGGGTAAGTTTTGTCTGTCGGTTTGTTGGGCTGCTTTGGTAGACCCTGGTGACTTTGACTCGTAGACAATATATGTCGGGGCATTGTGGTGCCGCATAGCGGTGTTGCTGCATAAAGATGGTCAAACAAAATTATGCGGCGATTTTCAACGCATGCAGAGGGCATGTTTAGGCGGCAGAAAGGCCCCCTTTCGCCGCATAAAGAAACCCATTAAAACATAAACGATAATTACTAGTTACTTCTATGAAGTTTCAACCAGACCAGGATCTAGTTTTATGTACTCACTCTCTCTTCCTCTGAAAAAGTCTTAAGTTCCGAAGGTCATTCCATCTTAAGTGGGGGCATATTTTATTCACTATACATTATATAGGGAAAAAAATTGTGAACGCAACTTCTCCTACACCGCTTGGTGGATTTTGTTCAAACTTTCACAGATGATCAACCTTAATGTGTAGATGATCGTAAAGACAGGAATTTTGGCTGTGATTGGTTTTAGCAAAATTATGGCCTTTTGATGTTTTATTCACTATACATTATATATGGAAAAAAAATTGTGAACGCAACTCCTCCTACACCGCTTGGGGGATTTTGTTCAAACTTTCACAGATGATCAACCTTAATATGTTGATGATCGTACAGACAGGAATTTTTGCTGCGTTTAGTCTTAGCAGAATTATGGCCCTTTGTTGTTTTATTCACTATACATTATATAAGGAAATATTTGTGAAGTAATAATTTTGGTATTAATATACTTATTAATTTCATATTTGAACACAACAAAGCTTTGAACTGGACCTTCAAAAAATTAATATGAAGATAACCTTGGCCTCTGAATGACCTTGACCTTCAAATTTAAAGCCTCATAAGGCCTTTGTGTTTGGAGTGGCTGCCACTATTTTTGTGACTAAAGTATACTAAAGAAATTATATATTTTTCAAGTTAAATTATATAAGAAATAACTGTTTTCTTAAAGCTTTTTAACAGATTTGTATATCCAATAAGCATTATAAGGAAAACAAAATATTTTATTACCTCCCTTAATTCTTTTTACTATATGTTTACATGTAGGATAATTAAAAGTGAGTGTTTCTTTACGTTTTATTGTTGACATTCCCTATTTAGACAAATGTTAAACCCATTTTTAACATAAAAATAAAAGCCTTATGGGACTTTAAAGTTTGAAATTTCCCAAAAGTGACTAAAACTTTGCTATTTATTTATTAGTTTTCTTCATGCTTGAGCACAACAACCTTTTTAAGACAAACTTAATATGCGCTAAAGATCAAATGATATAACATGTTACTAAGCATCATGTAGGGGTGCACCAGTGTCCTATGGACACATATCTAGTTGTTTTATGCGTGGCATGTCGCCGCATAAAGGTGGTCACCCTCTATATGCGTTGAAAATCACCGCATAAACGAGTCCGACCACCTTTATGCGGCAACACCGCTATGCGGCACCACAGGGCATAATAATGTTATGACCCCCGTAATAATACTATGACTGGGGGTCATAATACTATGACCGGGGGTCATAATACTATGACCGGGGGTCATAATACTGTGACCGGGGGTCATAATACTATGACCGGGGGGTCATAATACTGTGACCGGGGGTCATAATATTACGACTCCTCCACACATAGGAAAATGAGTCTCACACAAACCACTATATGAGGGTTATTTTCTGTGTGAGGCAGAGTCATAATATTGTGCCCCCGGTCATAAACTGTGACTGGGGGTCATAATTTTACATCTCCCCTACACATAGAAAACGCCCTTCACATAGTACCAACGGTTGCACTGCTCATTTTTAGTCACTATTATGCATAAAAGTAATGATGCGACTCATATTTCTATAAGGATCAGTTTGCTAAGTTACAATATACTTATATTGATAAAATCACCATGTCCAGTCTTCACGTGGTTTGACGGTGAAGTTAATGCTAAATGATGGTGGAAAACAACCTACTGGGTATTTCACCTCTGTACCACCGTACTCATTTGAAACGTTGTAATACATTGTAGTCAGTTTAACTTGAGATTTTTAGTTACTGGAGCGGTAGAGACGTATCGGTAATGCACCTGTTGAGTGGTGGTAAACTGAAATAGATTTTACGCAGTTTACGATTAGTTACAAGCAAAGCGACCGCCCATGTGAAACAGGGCCATGTGCGAAAGCAACTGCATTTCTTTTTAAGCACTGTAAATATATGTCGTATTTTTACGGGAAAACCATAGTTTATTAAATTAAATTTTGATAGTTCTGTATTTTTACGGGAAAACCATAGTTTATTAAATTAAATTTTGATAGTTCTGTAACTTAAACGCCGTCGACGGTTGCCAGCTGATATGTCAATGTACCAGCTGTTTATGACCTGTCAGTCAAATATGATCAGGCTTATTAGTCCCCTACGAGGACTATAGGAATGCCCTCCGTCAGTCTGTCCGTCCGTCCGTCTGTCCGTCCGTCCGTCCGAAAATCTGGATCCCGCGATATCTTCAAAATACTTAAAAAAAATTCATGAAACTTGGAATAGTGATAAAGGGCAATATGGAGATTATGCACGTCTTTTTATTTATTTATTTTTTTCGTTTTTGCGTCCGTCTGTCTGTCTGCTTTAAAAAACATTCAACACATCTTTAACCTAACTGGATTCCACTATATCTCCAAAAGTACATTGAATTTTTTTATGGAACTCCCCTACCGGTGTAACCGAGATAGGATTGCCCTCCGTCCGTCTGTCCCGTCTGTCCGTCCGTCCAAATTTTGTTTCCGGGCTATTTCTTGAAGACTATTGGCCAGATTTCAATTATTTTTTTTAAGAGTTATAGCATTTGACTAGCAATTTGCAATTTTCAAGCGAAATGAATGGGGGATTTTTTTCTTAAAGTAGTTTGTATAGAACATATCAACTGTAAACTTGAGAAAGATATTATTAAGAAACAGAGTAGTGCTTTTTTATTTTCCTTCCATTTTTGTCGAGCCCACCTTCGGTGAACTCGACCCTTAGTCGCCAGGTTTTGATGTTCGCTATATGTGCGTGCATGTGTCCGTCCTGATTTTTACGGACCATAACTCCAATTTGAATGAAAATGGAGGAATTTCTGTAAAAACTTCACACAAGTGATCACCTCCATGAGTTCTAGTTCTGCGCGCATGAACTGGGTTTATGGGTCAAAGGTAAAGGTCTTCTTAGAGATCACTGATAAATGCTTGTGCAGGGCATATCTGGTAACTGCATGAAGAGATTTTTTTTACTATAACTTCACACAAATGTTAACTACCATGAGATCTAGTGTCGCACGCATCAACCAGGTCTCCAGTTAAAGGTAAAGATAACAGAGGTCATTAGAAGTGCTTTTCTAGAGGATATCCTATATGCATGAGGGAATTTTTATGCAACATCTTAAAACTGCGATGCTGGCCCGTAGACATGCAGAATGAAATTCTAGTTTCTATGCAAACTCAAACTTGAAAAGAAACATCTATCGGCTGGGGATATACTAGTATTGTCTTTGACAATGCATCGTTGATTAAAATAAGTATTGTAAAATGCTTACATTTATACATTTCAGGAAACAAGTACATTGTCGTTATAACAGAATATTTGACAAAATGGGTAGAGGCAGAAGGGATTCCAGACAAGTCATCTGAAACTGTACTATCAGTATTCACAAAGTTTGTCACGACACATGGTTGCCCCAGCGTATTAATAACGGATCAGGGGAGAGAATTCTGCAACGACTTGAATGAAAAGTTTTGCAAGCAGTTTGGGATAGAACATAGAATTGCATCAGCATATCACCCACAAACAGGAGGACATACTGAAAGATTTAACAGGACTTTGTGCGATATGCTTGTGCACAGTGTAGATTTGTCGCAGAAAAATTGGGACATTAAGTTACCATACGTACTGTTTGCCTATAGAACGTCTAAACATGAGTCGACGAAACAAACACCATTCTATCTTGTGTTTGGAAGGCACGCACGCTTACCAATAGAACTAGACTTAGCAATGCAATCGGATGATAACCAAGACTCTGAATTGTCACTAAAGGAAAGAATAGACTCGTTCATTAAACTGTCGTGCAACAGAAAAGAAGCATCGTCCAATATTAAAACGGCACAATCGAAGCAGAAGAAATATTACGATTCTTCACTACCTAAAGACGATACAGCAGGTTTTGAAGTCGGCGACCAAGTCCTTCTTCATAACACCAGAAAATTGACGAGAAAAGGAGGGAAATTGGGTCTAAAATGGAAAGGACCATTCAAAATAACAAAAGTAACTGGAAAAGGCACTTATTTCCTAGAAGGAATGAAAACAAGTGTAAGTGGGAACAGACTGAATCGCTATAGGCAGAGTAATGACGATGCTGCTACAGATAACACAGAAAAGCGACCAACTGAAGGTCCAAAAGATGACCACAGTCTAATAAACAAAGAAACAGGAACCCAAGCAAACGAGAAAGCGTTTGAAAGACCTGCAAAAAGAAACGATAAATCTGACGACTGCAATCTCCCTCCAAAAAAGAGAAGAGTATCGCGAGAAGATGTTGCAACACAACCTACCAATTCTACAGAATCTACTAATCAAGAACCCCAACCATTTCAATTCAGACCATCTAATCAAGAATGGCAGGAACAAATCTCGAGTGTATTTAAGTCGGCAGTCAAAAACACGTATGCATCCGGTCCAGACAAATATATACGACGAGACGCCAAACCTACTAAAACTGTAAACATGCGTGGGGATGGCAATTGTTTGTTTAGAACATTCAGTTATTTAGTTTTTGGCGTACAAACACACCATAGCTTGATAAGGCAAGCGATTGTTGACTTCATGAAAGAAAACGAAACTCTAATGAAAGGCATTACACGTGATTCGGTTTCCAGATATCTAGACACGTCAATGATGGCCTCCGAAAACACTTGGGGAACAGAAGTGGAGATATTTGCTTTTGCAACTCTCACCAGAAGCGTTGTGTATGTTTATTCACAGTATGGCAGTAAGGAACAGTGGCGTTGGTTAGAATACAAACCGTTAGGCCTCATTGGTGGTAATTTAAGGGGTCGAGCAGTGTACATTCAGAATTCCAGCGACCATTTTGTCCCGGTGCTAGAGGTAGATGGCGAAGAGTTCTCAAGAAAGCCATACAAACGAATTCGGAACCACATTCCAGAAAGATACCACGCCCTTATAAGTGATGACATATTAGATGCTGCTTTAGTGAATTGTTACGCAGACGAAGCCTTGCTATTAAAACTTGACAAAAGTGTAAAGACTGTATATGTGAAGGCTTTTACTAACACGCCTTACAATGTAGAAGGGCTGCGTGGGTTATCTGACGAGGTGGATGCAAATATTTTCAATATAGTATGTGACTGGAGCGATGTCGAAAACATACTTAATTGATAAGTGACACGTGCAAGAATAAATCAACAACTCAGTGGAGAACGATACAATTTATGCTAAATTTGGTTTAACATATTGCATCTGATGAGCATAACAATGCGTGCTAAATATACCTTGTGTGATTTACTAACTAAAATAATAGCTTAAGATATAAACATATGTGACATGTAGTTTTACCAAAGCACAGGTCAACACCCTGGGACGTTTTGTTGGATTCGCCTCTATATTCCATACAGTTTTAAATAAAAAGTCCTTTCGTTTATGAAATTGTCCTTATTATATACCGAACAACACTCCCGAACCACGGATATATAGGATCTCACATGAGTTGTCATATGATATAAGATTTTATTAAACGAGCTCAAGAAAATGTTACATAGCGAGCCTCGGGCGAGCTTTATAACATTTTCTTGAACGAGTTTAATAAAATATTATATTTTTTGACAACGAATGTGAGATTCGTTTTATCACATGACTTAAAACATAAAAATAAAACATATAAAATAAACCCTTTTTAACGCTATGAGTACGCACGCTTTTCACGCCTTTTTTCTATATGGAATGTATTGGCGGAAATGAGTCACGTCAAAGTTATATTACACGTGTTAAATATAAAGAAATTCGTAATGATTATATTACATGAAAAACAAGCGATGTCATGTGATAAAATCAGATCTAGCAAATTCAACGATAATGCTACCAAGACCCGTATCTATATTCACACAAAAGTAAAAACACTCTAGAGGCCACATTTTTATATGAATCTTTATAAAATTTGGTCAGAATGCTAGTTAATTCGAGTGAGTTTAAAACTGAGTCATATTAGGTCAAAATTAGAAGTATGTCCGTCCGTCTGTCCGTTTGTCCGTCCGTCCGTCTGTCTGTCTGTCTTCCGGTAATGTCAAACACCCCCGGGGACGTAGACATGGTTGCGCGTCAAAATCGCAAGAAGGTTTAAAGAGTAGTTTAAAAAGATTTAAAAGAATGTTTAAAAGGGTTAACTAGAAATACATTCTGCATGCCCACGGGCAGATGTCGAGCCCGCTTTGTAGGTTTAAATTTTCACAGAAAGATTCATAATGGACATTTGTGAAGATGAAAGAATGATAATGACCTTGACCTTTGATATTGTGACCCCAAAAACAATAGGGGTCATTTACTCAATATGGGTGATCATCCTATCAGGTTTGGCAGCTGAAGGTTGAACAATAATTAAGTTATTGAGCGGAAACCGTTTTCAGTTTTAAGGTCTATGTAACCTTGAACTTGTTATTTGACATTTGACCTCTAAGTGTGACCTTGACCTTTGCCACAGAGACATAATTTTTTCGCGCGACACACCGCCTTGCCATGGAGAACATTTATGCCAAATTATATTAAAATCCCTCCATCCATATAGAAGTTATGCTCCGGACACGGATTTTGCGCCGACTCCAAGTGTGACCTTGACCTTTGACGAGCGGATCTGGGTGGTGTGCGCGACACGTCTTCTAATTAAGGTTAAAATATATCTCAAGTTAATGTTAAATTCCTTCAAAAAATGAGCGAGATATTTCGTCACGCAATCTGATTGGCACATACGAAATAAACAAGTCTCCGTGACGTCATATGGGCTGGCCACCGCTCTTCCGAATAACGGACGCGATCGTCGTGTTAATAAGATGCAATCGATTTTCTTAGAAGATAATCCAATAAATCGACTATTATTCTTTTGATATAAGTAGAAATAATATAAATGATAATATAAATATAAGAAATGAACGCCTTCTCGCTATAGTTCAACGGGTATATGAATACAACAAGTAGCGTGCATAGTTAACGTAAACCCCTTCGGGGTTTACGAACTATGCACGAGACTTGTTGTATTCATATAATCGTGAACCGACGCGAGAAGGCGTTCATTTCTTAAATATAGCTGCACTGAACTGCTCAGGGGTAGGGAGGAGGGCAACAGTAAGTGGTAGGTTGTTCCAATGGTACACAGTCCTGGGGAAGAAAGAACATTTATGATAATAAGAGGTTGCTGTAATTAACCTGTAACTCAGATCTTTTGCATGAATTGCTTATCCTTTTTGTGCTAAATGATTTCTAAAACCACTTTTCGAATGGTCATGAAAAGAAAAAAGGGATAATATTTTTAAGTCATTCATCATTGCTAGTTCCATTAATCTGTGTGGGACGTTTAATCACTATACAACTTTGATGACTACGAAAATGATTCAAATCACTAACAAACACTTGTCACTTACAGTGCACTTACAGTGATTCTGCTTGTATAATTAATAATTATTTAATTTCAATCGCAGAGAGGTTTATATAGTTGACTCCTAATCCAGTTGCACAGATTCGATTCTTAGGCGAGGAAGCTATCGAAGTATGTTACATCAGATCAGGATTAGACGAGTTCTGGTAAGAAGTCCAACGATACTAGATTGAAATCCAGCCACCCTCGCCCCCTGAAAACTAGCTAGTTCTGTGATTATAAATATTTTTGATTGTTGATATTCAAACAGGCCGTAAATTACAACAAGTAGTTGCGTATTTTGTTGATGGAACGTTCCTATGCAGTCCATCGCCTATGTTTTAAATGATAAACTGAGCAGCGCACAGTTTGTATGCCTGTCACCCATACACGACCCTGGTAGGCGTCGAACTCACAACGGTGAGGGGCAAGTGATTCTCGGTCGGAGACTTTAACCATTTTTTCTTTCCACACAAATAGGCATCGGTAGTGGTAATCCCTGAAGCTTGGATCAATTCCATCTAACTGCGGTCAAAAAAAAACGTGCAGTATGGACGCATGCACGGACGGGTGCCATCTCTCCTCCGATGTCTATGGATGAAGATAATTATGTTGTGCAAGTGTACCTTAGATAGGTTAGGTCAAGGTTTGGATTGGGGGGGGGGTCCTTATTCTATAGGGGGTCACATTTCTACGTGAGGGGTCATTTTTCTACGTGTGAGGAGTCATAATATAATGACCCCCCAGTCATAATATAATGACCCCCCGGTCAATATTTTATATAAAATAATGACCGGGGGTCATTATTTTATATAAAATAATGACCGGGGGGTCATTATTCTATGGGGGTCACTTTACAACGTTACACCGGAACTCTTTTGTGCTAAGTGTAAATGATTGCGTACGGATATGCAATAATTCGTGGTTGTCATGGATATTCGTGCAGTGATTCAGAGTATGTAAATGGTCTGATCGGTCCTTAAATAATTCTAAGAAGAGTGAAGCATTATTTCTTGAAAGGTGCGTGAAAACTGTTTTCTGGTGACATTTGAAGCGAGAAATAATTAACTCGCGTTCTAAATATTGCCACAAGAGAAGGTTTCCATGATGCGCTACAGACGACAGTCTTCAACAAGGGAGGTAATTACAATGTGGTAACCATTAAAGAAGTTCCATACGAGCATTTTATCTTCGCCCGTGGGCAAGATAAGAATTTCTAGCATAGTTAAATTAATGGATCTACTTATCTGAGGTGGGAGAAATTATGACACGATGGAAGATCACACTCAGTAAATATTCTAGCATTCACCAATTATTTAATATTTTTGCGTTTTCAGCTATTAAATACACCGTTAAAGTCTTGTGATCAGTAATTAATATTTTCCATAAATGCATGATTTAGTAAGCAGTTAAAAGTTTATCACTCAAAATTTATGTTTGTTATACATGTTTATGTATTAATTTTGAATAAAAGTGTCACTTTTCAGTATTAATTTGTAATTGTAGTTGCCTGTAAGCCCATATCATTTTGGTATCATTTGAAAATGATTTACAGATTTATTTATTTATTAATGATACTTTTGTATTTTTGTAAGCTTAGGTAGATAATACTAATATTTCAAAATCTCTTTAATAATGATTTCAAAATTCCTAACTGTTTGCAGGGGCGGTTTTAGGATTTTGCGTTAGAGGGGGCGCGGTTTGGGAGCGCAAGTAAGGAAACACGCCCACTTTCCATAAAATACGAAAAAATAAGGGCATAATGATTTAATCTGATTTAATATCGGTTTATCGATACTGCACATTCACGTATCGCTTCTATTCCGTATAGCAGTATATCGGTTTATCGATACACACCAAAGCACACCAATTAAGTATTCAAAATAAACTTATCATAAATGAAAACGATATTGAGGGTACAGTGAAAATATTGGAAGCCTTCTCACTTCACCAATACATCAAATATAATTAAGAGAAACCCATTTGCTAAGGAACATTTTTCTACTCTGCAGAAATATCTGGATGAAAAAAATGCGACATCATCAATTTAATGCGGAAAATATTACAGCCCTTGATGTAAAGCACATCATTGACAAACTTGACATTTCAAAGTCCACTGGTCCTGATGGAATAGGACCAAACGTTTTACGCTATTGTGGCGATTACATAACATTTGCAATAGCTTCTATCATCATTAATAGTATAGAAAGCGGTATATTTCCTGACAAATTGAAAGAAGCTTCTGTTGTCCCGATACACAAATCAGGAAATAAGTACGAACCTGGAGACTATCGCCCTATATCTATTCTCAATACTTTATCAAAGATATTTGAACGACATATTGCGTCTCAGTTGCAAATGTTTTTTAGGAGAACGGATATTATACACAAAAATCAGTCGGGTTTCCGTCCAAATCACTCATGTCAGACTGCATTCACCCATCTTATAGATACATGGTTGAAGGGTACAGACAGGGGTGATTATGTATGGGCCATTTATCTCGATCTCCGAAAAGCATTTGACTTAGTTGACCATAAAATACTCTTACACAAACTTAAACTTTATCACTTCACAGAAAGGTCTATGAAGTTATTTAGGTCCTATCTGACTAACAGGATGCAATTTGTGAAAGGGAACAACATTAATTCTGAGAAAATGAAAACTATGTCGGGTGTCCCTCAAGGATCAATACTCGGTCCCTTGCTTTTTCTAATATACATCAATGATATTATGCAGATGATTCCACGTTATACAAAATACGTCCAAGTATATTGATCATTCAATCTGATCTACAATAAAGTCTTAATAGTGTGAACTGTTGGTGTAAGACAAATGATATGTCAATCCATCCATCAAAAAACCAAATGTAAGATTCTATGTACTAATTATAAGGCAAAAAATGCATTGCAACTTGAATTATCAATAGATGGATTGTCAGTAGAAAACGTGAAATGTCAAAATGTCCTCGGGGTGCATGTTGATCAGACATTGTCATGGCATACACATGTTAAGACTGTAGTGATAAGCTTAATCCAAAATTGGCACTTCTAAGAAGAATAGCATATTATCTAACAGGCGAGATGAAATTATTGTATTATACTCCATAATTCATGTCAAACATGGAGTACTGTTGTAGTGTCTGGGGACTTACATATTCCTCAGATACCACAAAAATCACTTATATCCAGAAAAGAGCGATTAAGCTAATAATGAAGTCGGGAATTAGCCACTGTGGAAACATATTCAAACAGTCAGGGTTCTTTTGAAGACAGGTGCTATTATCATCTTTCATTACTTGTTTTCAAAAACATGAAATGTTTGTCTCCTTCGTACTTCACAGAATTGTTAACATTTGCCAAAAATGAGCACTATAGCTTGCGTTCTTCAGAAAACAAGGATCTTTTTTGTTGTAAAACCTAGAACAAACTATATCAAAAATACATTTGCCTATAAAGCAATGAAAATTTGGAATTCTCTTCCTACATAACATGTACATTAAATGTCAAGATAAGCTTCCAGCCTTTAAACATGCATTAAACGGCTACTTATTGGCATAATAATTTTATCACATGAAAAACAATCTTGACACTTTATTTAATTCACATTATAATAAATAGTTCATTGTTTACATGAATTGTGAATTGTGTTAATGTACGTATGTGCCATTCGTGCAACAACTTGTAATGGATACTACCAAATATGTAAATGTTGAAAATATATTGATTGAATGTAGTTTTACTGAATATATCTACATTATTTACAGTATGAAATTATTGTAATTTATAATCATCATATTAAACTGAGTTGTGTTTGTCGAAGAAATATATGATAGTGTGATTGTATGTTTTTTTTATGTTGCTTATTATGTAACTTAGTATATGTGTTTTTGTAATACTTTTGTGTGAAGGCCATGCTGGAAATAAGTAGTATGTCTGTAATGAATGTACACTTATTATGTAACCTTCGTTAAATAAAGTTGTTGTTGTTATTATTATTATTATTATTATTATTATTATTATTACTGCACATCCACGTATCGCTTCTATTCCGTACCGCAGTATATCGTTTATCGATACTGAACACCCACGTATCGCTTCTATTCCGTTCCGAAGGATATCGATTCATCGATACTGCACATCCACGTATCGCTTCTATTCCGTACCGCAGTATATCGGTTTATCGATACTGCACATCCTCGTATCGCTTCTATTCCGTACCGAAGCATATCGGTTTATCGATACTGCCCATCGTCGTATCGCTTCTATTCCGTACCGAAGCATATCGGTTTATCGATGCTGCATATCCACGTATCACTTTTATTCCGTACCGAAACATATCGGTTTATCGATACTGCACATCCACGTATCGCTTCTATTCCGTACCGCAGTATATCGGTTTATCGACACTGCACATCCACGTATCGCTTCTATTCCGTACCGCAGTATATCGGTTTATCGATACTGCACATCCTCGTATCGCTTCTATTCCGTATTACAGTATATCTGTTTATCGATGCTGCACATCCACGTATCGCTTCTATTCCGTATTACAGTATATCTGTTTATCGATGCTGCACATCCACGTATCGCTTTTATTTCTGTACCGCAGTATATCTGTTTATCAATGCTGCTCATCCACGTATCGCTTTTATTTCTGTACCGCAATATATCTGTTTATCGATGCTGCACGTGCTCGTATCTCTTCTATACCGTACCGAGTATATTGGTTTATCGATACTGCATATTCATCAGTGTGTGTATACCACGTAATACATTGCGTCAAAAATGCTACGTCGGAAGGCAATATTTTGATTTGAAAAAGGACTTTAAACAAAGATAACTTCACTAATTCTTCACCATTTTAAATGAAACATAGCGCAGTCTACGCCGCTTACGGAGCCACACCTTCGGTCTTTTACCAGAATTTGATTGCGAGTTAAGTTTCTTAAAACACTTCGACAAACCTTTTCATAAAACGGCCGTCTGACGGAGCACTGTCAAAACATTATTTTGGAAACAGGTTTGTCGAAGTGTTTGATGAAACTAATGACCTCATCAAATTTCGGAATTAAAACAAATGCGGGGCTCTTTAAGAGGCATAGATTAATTTAAGTCTTAATTTTAAGCAAATTTTTGCCTTCCGACGTAGCATGTATGACGTAATTTATCACGTGGTATACACACACTGTTCATGTATCGCTTCTGTTCTGTACCGCAGTATATCAGTTATAGATAATACTGTTCATCCGTTCCGCAGTATTTCGGTTTATGCACATCCACGTATCGTTTCTGTTACGCACTGCAATATATCGGTTTATTTATTTATTGCACATTCCTACTTTCCATCCTTTGGAAACATAGGCATGGTTATATTTCTTGGATAACACAGCTTTTATTTAAATAGCTTATACACATGCGGTGAACAGTATGCATGGACAAAAAATACAACGAAGATATATACAAACAATTTTTACATACAAACATGCATGATTGTACGACATAAATTAAAAAGAAAGCGGTAAGCTTAAATACAAGGTCACGCTTCTGTCCTTTTTCAATTTGCTTTTAATATATTGTCGTTTAGGGTATGTGTTAACAAAATATAAAAAAAGAAATACGGAAGCAAAAATAAGAATGCGATATTTAGTGTTTTATTAAATGGAGTATAAAACATATTGAAATGGTTTAATGAAAAACAATTTGAGAAGGTTGTAAATATAGAGACGAAAGGTGAGAAGTGTGACAGACCAATTCCTTAAGTTAGACACAGACGGTGTGTTCCTATTTAATTGCACTTGCTCAGTATATCTTTAAAACAGTATTTTGCTTTGAAGTTAGAACACAATGGAGTCTTCAATATCGCATGTAATATTTTGATGATTTTGTTAATACACCGACCTGTCTTGAGTTCACTTATCTATACTGCCTATCCGATCTTCGTCTGTTCACTTATATATGCTGCCTCTCACATTGTTGTTTGTCCACTTATCTATGCCGCCTATCACATTGCTGTTTGTCCACTTATCTATGCTGCCTATCACATTGCTGTTTGTCCACTTATCTATGCTGCCTATCACATTGTTGTTTGTCCACTTATCTATACAGCCTATCCGATTGTTGTTTGTTCACTTATATATGCTGTCTTTCCCATCGTCGTTTGGTCCCTTATCTATGCTGCCTTTCCCATCGTCTTTTGGTCACTTATCTATGCTGCTTTCCCATCGTCGTTCGGTCACTTATCTATGCTGCCTTTCCCATCGTCGTTTGTTTACTTATCTATGCTGCCTATCCCATCGTCGTTTGTTCACCTTTCTATGCTGCCTATCCCATCGTCGTTTGGTCACTTATCTATGCTGCCTATCCCATCGTCGTTTGTTCACTTACCTATGCTGCCTATCCCGTCGTCTTTTGTTCACTTATCTATGCTGCCTATCCCGTCGTCGTTTGTTCACTTATCTATGCTGCCTTTACCATCGTCGTTTGTTCACTTATCTATGCTGCCTTTCCCATCGTCGTTTTGCCACTTATCTATGCTGCCTTTCCCATCGTCGTTTGGTCACTTATCTATGCTGCCTTTCCCATCGTCGTTTGTTCACTTATCTATGCTGCCTATCCCGTCGTCGTTTGTTCACTTATCTATGCTGCCTTTACCATCGTCGTTTGTTCACTTATCTATACTGTCTATCTAATCGTCGTTTGGTCACTTATCTCTACTGCCTATCCCATCGTCGTTTTTTCACTTTTCTATGCTGCCTATCCGATCGTCGTTTGTTCACTTATCTATGCCGCCTATCCCATCGCCGTTTGTTCACTTATATATGCTGCCTATCCCGTCGTCGTTTGTCCACTTATCTATGCTGCTTTTCCCAATGGCGTTTGTTCACTTATCTATGATGCCTATCCCATCGCCGTTTGTTCACTTATCTATGCTGCCTATCCGATCGTCGTTTGTTCACTTATCTATGCCACCTATCCCATCGTCGTTTGTTCACTTATATATGCTGCCTATCCCAATGTCGTTTGTTCACTTATCTATGCCGCCTATCCCATCGCCGTTTGTTCACTTATATATACTGCCTATCCCATCGCCGTTTGTTCACTTATATATGCTGCCTTTCCCATCGTCGTTTGTTCACTTATCTATGCTGCCTATCCCAATGTCGTTTGTTCACTTTTCTATGCCGCCTATCCCATCGCCGTTTGTTCACTTATATATGCTGCCTATCCCATCGTCGTTTGTCCACTTATATATGCTGCCTATCCCATCGTCGTTTGTCCACTTATCTATGCTGCTTATCCCAATGTCGTTTGTTCACTTACCTATGATGCCTATCCCATCGTCGTTTGTTCATTTATCTATGCCGTCTTTCCCTTTGTCGTTTGTTCACTTATCTATGCCGCCTATCCAATCGTCGTTTGTTCACTTATCTCAACTGCATATCCGATTGTTGTTTGTTGGTTTAATTACTGTCTTTCCCATCGCCATCTGTTCACTTATCTCTACTGCCTATCCTATCGCCGTTTGTTCACTTATCTCTACTGCCTATCCGATTGTTGTATTTTGGATTAATTACTGTCTTTCCCATTGCCATCTGTTCACTTATATGTACTGGCTATCCTATCGCCGTTTGTTTACTTATCTCTACCGCCTATCCCATCGTCGTTTGTTCACTTATCTATGCTACCTCTTCTATCGCCGTTTGTTCACTTATCTCTACTGCATATCCGATTGTTGTTTGTTGATTTATCTTAACTCCTTATCCCATTGTCGTTAGTTCACTTATCTATGCTGCCTATCCCATTGTCGTTAGTTCACTTATCTATGCTGCCTATCCCATTGTCGTTAGTTCACTTATCTATGCTGCCTATCCCATTGTCGTTTGTTCACTTATCTATGCTGCCTATCTCATTGTCGTTAGTTCACTTATCTATGCTGCCTATCCCATTGTCGTTAGTTCACTTATCTATGCTGCCTCTTCTATCGCCGTTTGTTCACTTATCTATGCTGCCTATCCCATTGTCGTTAGTTCACTTATCTATGCTGCCTTTCCCATCGTCGTTTGTTCACTTATCTATGCTGCCTCTTCTATCGCCGTTTGTTCAATTATCTCTACTGCATAACCGATTGTTGTTTGTTGATTTATCTTTACTGTCTATCCCATTGTCGCATGTTCACTTATCTTTACTGCCTATCCCATCGTCGTTTGTTCACTTATCTTTACTGCCTATCCCATCGTCGTTTGTTCACTTATCTTTACTGCCTATCCCATCGCCGTATGTTCACTTATCTATACTGCCTATCCCATCGTCGTTTGTTCACTCATCTATGCTGCCTATCCCATCGTCGTTTGTTCACTCATCTATGCTGCCTTTCCCATCGTCGTTTGTTCACTCATCTATTCTGCCTTTCCCATCGCCGTATGTTCTCTTATCTATACTGCCTATCCCATCGCCGTATGTTCACGTATCGATACTGCCTATCCCATCGCCGTATGTTCACGTATCTATACTGCCTATCCCATCGCCGTATGTTCACTTATCTATACTGCCTATCCCATCGCCGTATGTTCACGTATCGATACTGCCTATCCCATCGCCGTATGTTCACGTATCGATACTGCCTATCCCATCGCCGTATGTTCACGTATCGATACTGCCTATCCCATCGCCGTATGTTCACGTATCGATACTGCCTATCCCATCGCCGTATGTTCACTTGTCGATACTGCCTATCCCATCGCCGTATGTTCACTTATCGATACTGGCTATCCCATCGCCGTATGTTCACGTATCGATACTGGCTATCCCATCGCCGTATGTTCACGTATCGATACTGCCTATCCCATCGCCGTATGTTCACTTATCGATACTGCCTAGCCCATCGCCGTATGTTCACTTATCTATACTGCCTAGCCCATCGCCGTATGTTCACGTATCTATACTGCCTATCCCATCGCCGTATGTTCACTTATCTATACTGCCTATCCCATCGCCGTATGTTCACTTATCTATACTGCCTATCCCATCGCCGTATGTTCACGTATCTATACTGCCTATCCCATCGCCGTATGTTCACTTATCTATACTGCCTATCCCATCGCCGTATGTTCACGTATCTATACTGCCTATCCCATCGCCGTATGTTCACTTATCTATACTGCCTATCCCATCGCCGTATGTTCACTTATCTATACTGCCTATCCCATCGCCGTATGTTCACTTATCTATACTGCCTATCCCATCGCCGTATGTTCACTTATCTATACTGCCTATCCCATCGCCGTATGTTCACGTATCGATACTGCCTAGCCCATCGCCGTTTGTTCACTAATCGATACTGCCTAGCCCATCGCCGTATGTTCACTTATCTATACTGCCTATCCCATCGCCGTATGTTCACTTATCGATACTGCCTATCCCATCGCCGTATGTTCACTTATCGATACTGCCTATCCCATCGCCGTATGTTCACTTATCTATACTGCCTATCCCATCGCCGTATGTTCACTTATCTATACTGCCTATCCCATCGCCGTATGTTCACTTATCGATACTGCCTATCCCATCGCCGTATGTTCACTTATCGATACTGCCTATCCCATCGCCGTATGTTCACTTATCTATACTGCCTATCCCATCGCCGTATGTTCACTTATCTATACTGCCTAGCCCATCGCCGTATGTTCACTTATCTATACTGCCTAGCCCATCGCCGTATGTTCACTTATCTATACTGCCTAGCCCATCGCCGTATGTTCACTTATCTATACTGCCTATCCCATCGCCGTATGTTCACTTATCTATACTGCCTATCCCATCGCCGTATGTTCACTTATCTCTACTGCCTAGCCCATCGCCGTATGTTCACTTATCTATACTGCCTATCCCATCGCCGTATGTTCACTTATCGATACTGCCTATCCCATCGCCGTATGTTCACTTATCTATACTGCCTATCCCATCGCCGTATGTTCACTTATCTATACTGCCTAGCCCATCGCCGTATGTTCACTTATCTATACTGCCTAGCCCATCGCCGTATGTTCACGTATCGATACTGCCTAGCCCATCGCCGTATGTTCACTTATCTATACTGCCTAGCCCATCGCCGTATGTTCACTTATCTATACTGCCTAGCCCATCGCCGTATGTTCACTTATCTATACTGCCTAGCCCATCGCCGTATGTTCACTTATCTATACTGCCTATCCCATCGCCGTATGTTCACTTATCTATACTGCCTATCCCATCGCCGTATGTTCACTTATCTATACTGCCTAGCCCATCGCCGTATGTTCACTTATCGATACTGCCTAGCCCATCGCCGTATGTTCACTTATCTATACTGCCTAGCCCATCGCCGTATGTTCACTTATCTATACTGCCTAGCCCATCGCCGTATGTTCACTTATCTTTACTGTCTATCCCATCGCCGTATGTTCACTTATCTCTACTGCCTAGCCCATCGCCGTATGTTCACGTATCGATACTGCCTATCCCATCGCCGTATGTTCACTTATCTATACTGCCTATCCCATCGCCGTATGTTCACTTATCTATACTGCCTATCCCATCGCCGTATGTTCACTTATCTATACTGCCTATCCCATCGCCGTATGTTCACTTATCTATACTGCCTATCCCATCGCCGTATGTTCACTTATCTATACTGCCTATCCCATCGCCGTATGTTCAATTATCGATACTGCCTATCCGATCGTCGTTTGCTAATAGCAAATACAGCGCGGGTATATATAAGGGATTTACAACAGAGGGTGATGAAATAGACTTGGTCAGATTTTCGATGCTGAAATCCCCGCCCCAAGGAATTTTGACATATTTCCCTGCTCCAGGTTAAGGTTCAGACAAGAACATTTCCAAGTTGTGTAAAACCCCTGTGCGGTGCAGCCACCCTTGTAAAAAACGTTGAGAGGAGTGTGACCGTTCTGCACTCCGACACATTTTGAACCTTCCGTTAAATGTTTAGTCAAATTTGTTCTGAAACAAGAGCTCCCAGACAAAGTGTTTTAAAATTCTTGACATACCAGCGAAATGCACTTGCCATAGTCGTAACAAGTAAAGTGATTGATGAGAAAGCGATCAAAGTTTAATAAATTGTGTAGTTTGTCAGAATCATTTAATAGGACCTATTAGCGAAAACTAATATGGATCATAAATAGATGCATTCCATCTGTCAGATAAAAACAGTTCGGTGCAATAAACCTTTTTGATGATTTTGTTTTTACACCGACCTGGAGTTAGAACAGTTTTAAGCAATTAACTATGTTTTGCCATTTTGGTCTTAAACATTTGGGGAATTCGTGTCATTCAACTCCGGCATTTCTAAGAATGAGACTGTTTTGCTTTCGTTTCAGCGTGTTTACGGGACGGAACGACAAAAAGAGAAAAAAACAACCTTGTCGGGTTATTGCCTTCTCGAAAGGACGAAAAGGTGGTGGTGTGTAAGCTTATTTATACTCGCACTCGGACCATGCCCATTCGGCGAGTGCTCCGTTAAGAATGTTAGTCAATTTAGGTTTTTGGAGATTAGTGCACAAACAGAATGTAACCCTGGTTAGAGCTACCCTGATTCTTTAACGTGCACCAGTGTATAGCACTGTCACACGGGACCCCCATTTAACGACCCTCCCGGAAGACGATTAGTATTTTTAGTGATGCGACGGGGAATCAAACTTGCGATCCCTGGATTGATAATCAAGTGTGTTACCACATTATTAATGCAATTTCAGACACTACCGATATGGCAAGGGAAAAACATCAACTACATTGTAAGGATTCTCGAGTTGACATGCCTTTTTGTGTTTAAGTCTAAGGGCGTATTGTTGATAATATTTTTTTATAAACTAGTTTAAGTTTTGTATCTGTTTCATGAACTGTGTATTTGTTGTGACAGTTTGAAATAAAATGAAAACCACTTTATCGTATGTTTTAGGAATACCGAAACTGGTTTATGAAATATCGAACCCCCCTCCCGAGGCGGTTTCGTCGGTGCCTTCCATCCGAAAGCTATCTCACTTTAAAACAACAACATGACAGACAGTGATTCAATACTAGTTTCGAAATACCATTTAGATAAAATTGGCAAACGACCATCAGCGGTATCATTCTTTTAAACCAATTCATAAATAATGGCGGCATGTAGCAGTTTTACCATGTAGTTGAAGCTTACACAAAATCTTACATTTGTTTCTTCAATAAAAATTTCCGAAGAGGTTTTAAAGCCGCCGAAACCATTGAAACCAAATCTGAAACTAGTTTTAACAAAACGCCCTAAGTATTATTTTAAAAAGCAGTTAAGGCATGCATTCTATCGCGAATTTCTTTACGTTGTCAACGAAGCACACGAATGACATGTACACCCATATTTAGAATTTACTCAATGTCTAGCTCTAGTCCCTAACCGTCGACAGATAAGCGTAGTTCAAACGTTTCTTTTACCAGGTTAAATGTAAAATGAATTAAATGAGGCTGAAAAATATATTTGGTCAATAGTTTATAGCAAAACATTTTTAAAGCAACAAATGTACTGGAGAAATTATTCAAAGTTTATTTATTGTACTGAATAGTTGTATTCATTATTAATGACCTTAGTTTTAGTTTAAACATACTTATTTTACAACGATTGTGAAACAAGTTATTACAACATTATATTAATCACTCTCGTTGGCACGATTTTACGCGAGAGTGTGGTCTTGTGTTGTGGGGGAAACCGGAGAACCCGGAGGTAACCCACTTGTCCGGCTTGGTGACCACAAACCAAACTCACATGCGCCCAGGCCGGGAATCGAACCCGGGTCGCCTAGGTGAGAAGCGAGTGCGCTAACCACTGCGCTTACCGGACAACCATTAATGACCTTCTGGAAGGGACTGGAAATCAGATGCTGCAAACATCTGCAAATGCAGTATTTCCTCAAAATACCCATAGAATTGTCAATGCGAGCTAGTAAGAGACCGATAATACGAAAGATATATGTGTCGTAAGCGACGTGATACATCAATAAAAATACTCAATGTGTTATATACAACGATGTCAATTTTATGTAAGTGTTTGGAAATTTTCTTTTTTCTTTTTGGAATTGTATAATCGGGTGTCTAGTCCATATAAGATGTTAAACACTTCTTTTCTAAACAATGTTAATCAGAAATAAGCTCCTTGCCGTTTAAAAGCTGCACTATCACACATATATTACAGTTTTGTAAAAAAATCTCAGAAACGGCTTATTATGGCACCAACGCCTTTAATTCAAAATTGGATAAGTTTCAAATTGACACATCTCAATTGTCTTGGAAACGGCCGAAATGTTTATTTTTCTTAATGCGTTAGTAACGCTTTAAGCCATAAAACATATTTTTGAATCGGCGATTGAATCTTTTGTCAGCAGTCTTATATCACTGGCTTCCAGACATTTACGCAAACATTAGATCATTCTAAGATAAAAAAATAAAATAAAAAGATCAATCTATGCGAACGCAGCTTTAAGTATACACACGCTTTATAGATAAGTGAATATTTATATATATTAACTGTTAACCAATCTAATCATTTAAAATGTGCAAGCCAGCCAAAAGATAACCTGTGGAAAACTTATCAATGTTTTATACAATTGGCTGCCGTGATCCATTTTGATAGAACATGAGAGAAAATCTCTTCATGTGCTCAGTTCAGCAACTAATATAATGACAGACTTTTTTGCAAAGCAATCATGCCATAAAATAAGAAAGAGTAATCGTGACACAGAGTTTTTACTTGTTGGTTCAATTTCAATTGTTTCAATTAAAATGTTGCCGAAAGAATAAACACGTTCTATATCTGCTATTGTCTTCTTTTCAATCGGAACTCCTCATTTCCCATTGAAATGTCACAATTTTTTACAATCGCTGCAGGATTTCCCATTGAAATGTCACAATTCTTTACAATCGCTGCAGGATTTCCCATTGAAATGTCACAATTCTTTACAATCGCTGCAGGATTTCCCATTGAAATGTCACAATTCTTTACAATCGCTGCAGGAAGAACGCGTAGTATTTTCAATTTAGCAGTTAAACCTTTGGACTCTTCGGTATGGAATACGGATTATTTATGCAACGCACCATTTCAACTTGTAATGAATCAATTTGAATTTCGTAATACAAATAACACGTTCAAACACTATAATTTATTATTATTATTATTATTATTATTATTATTATTGTTTTTAAATTTTACGAATTAATTCTACTGGTGTACCGGCATACGTCCTTAAAAATGGCTGTGAAGTCCCGATTGGTATCATTTTTACATTGCGAACTCGCCAAGCCGGTATTCCTATTTATACACAAGAATAAACGCAAGAAATACTAATGCTTCCGAACATTTTTCTAATAAATCAAGCACAGAAAGTGTGGAAAATATCTTGACGAAGTTATGATAACCACTACGGTATTTGTTTTTTCTAGATTACACACATTTTTTATCACCCACGCAGAAGCACTTCAAACAAAAGTGCAACAGTACGTCATCGTTTGTGTTCTGTTATGTTTCAATTCAGAACAAGGGATTTAAAGGTATGATTTGAAATGCAAAAGCTTTAGGAGATATAGGTAGGTATGATTTGAAATTGAAAACAAAACAAAACAACTTTAACATTGAGGATTTAAAGATCCGTTCAATGCATGTCATTTGTACCATTAATACATTCTTAAACAAAGACATTTAAGGTTTGGAAACAACAACCTCGGTATAAAAACTGCTTTTTGTGTGTGTTTTTCAAGAAATAATGGCGCCATTTGGCCTAAAACAACGAAAACAAAACGAACACCAAATGGTCCCTATATCGGCAAATACAGTATTTCCTCAAAACTTGCCTAGAAAGGTCAATATGACATAATGTGATGCCGAATATACATCATTCTTACATGATTAAAAGAATATTTTGTCGCTGTCTTAGCCGAATATACATGTTTAACGATAGCGCATAATGGTTTTACAGTGTTAATTGTTACTATTATTTGGAAGTTTGCGAACTTTTTCTACTGATATACCGGCATACATCCGAGATTGTTTTCGATAAGAAATGGCCGAAGAGATCAGAATGAATACAGGGACAAAACCACTTAAGAATCACAACATTAACGATGACCCTGATGTACAAAGTGCAAATAAATGGCATTTACTTCACGAGTAGCATGCAACGTCCCACAACAACGAAGAGAGAAAACATAAATTATGCAGTTCGATGTTTATTAATAAATGTTCTTCCTGTTAATGAACCGCGTATGGCAGTCTATATAAATAATGTCAGGCTGTCACACACTTATAATGTCCTAAAGGCATTCTCGTTTATGAACCGCGTATAGCAGTCTGAATAAACAATGTCACGCTCATTCATAAAAAGCCTTATAATGTCGTAAAAGCATTCCCGTTTATGAACCGCGTATGACAGTTTGTATAAACAATGTCACGTTCTTAAGATGTCGTAAAAGCATTCTCGTTTATGAACCGCGTATGGCAGTCTGCATAAACAAGTGCACGCTCTTGAACGGCCTTTAGATATCGTAAAAACATTTAATGTAGACTAAGTCATGGATAGTCGTGAAGCCTGTGCTGTATTTTATTAACTGTTCATTGATTTACTTTTGCGCAACAGTAAAATAACATTTATACAGAGGTGAGAAGAATTATTATGTTCAAATAGTTTTATTCATGCTAAAAAGTACAATTATTTTTGCTGTGACGAAAATATTGCGTGAAAAATACATTGACCTATTTCAAAAAGCTATACTTGTAAAGCATAATAAAAAAATATTAAAAAATATATTGAATTTTACTAATACTATATTCCTAAAGACTATAAATTAGATGGAGGCCTTATCATATAATGAGGATTTATCTGTTCTCATATAAAAGTTGGTAAAGTCATTAAGCACTCTATATTTTTTATGAAATTCTCAACATACCAGCACATACTGTAACATACAATTTTGCCTGCTGCCTTGAACCTTACCATTTCCCTGTGAAAGATGTAAATCTTTGCTTGATAATGCAAGATTACGTAATCCTGAGAATATCATGAAAAATCAGACAAGGCCATATGGTGTATCTTCGATATAGCTTGCATATCGACACTTGCTGTAGACGTTCAACAGGTAAAAAGAAACAATGCCAAACTTGTGATGAAAATATGTGTAAAATGAGTGGAAGCATCCGCTTCTTTGAAATTTCTGTTTAATCTAGATTCAAGGATCTATCTTTGCTGAATCGCTTGTTTCAAATACCGTTCAATTCTCGAATTCTTCATTTTTCAAAAAATAATCAATTAAGATATTTTTGAAAAGAATGCTGATGTTCTTGCGATTTCAAATTATATGTTGAACTATGTGAATATTTTTATCTGGGCAAGTTTAATTGAACAACTGAAAGGCATTCTCAAATACCTTTAATTATTTGTTTTAACTCAAGTAGAACATATGTCTACATCCTCTTATATTCACGTAATAGTTAGATGGCATGGAGTAAATTCTTAATACATATGAATGGGCGGAGTGAGCATAGCGAACGAATCCTTCGTAAGCATTAAGAAATTACTTCAGGTTTGCCTTTTCATTGGCTTAGAATGTAGGTTGAATTCTAAAGAATGTTGACACTTTGAACCGTAACATATATATTGGTCGTTCAGGCTTCAACAGAGAATAATAACATGGAAGGAAAAAGCATTTCCAACCTTGCAACTAATTGTTTATATTAATTTCAAAAATATCTTGCTTCTGTTTACTTGGAAGAAACCGGAACGGTCAATATAAAAATTCACAGGAATGTTGGCCCCTATTGAGCTCGATCCTAGGAGAAGTCAGTTGAAAGGCGAACATCTTCACAGCTCAAACTTCCACCTAGATACTCATTGATTTCATGTTTTTGTTTTTTAAACTGATTACGTTTTTTGCAGATACAGATGAAGAAGCGTCGTTATACTGTGGCGTTTATGGATCCAAGAGATCCCTCCCTGCGCCCCACTTCTCCTCCAATCACTACCAAACCTCCACCAAGGTCAAAAAGGATCACTTTCGGACCTCACGATTTCAACAGAATTCTCTTAGAAGCACCATTCATAATAACATTTAATACAAAACTTTAATAACACAAATGTAATTCACGTACTATTCTACATTCTACTATCCTACATATATAATTGCAAATTATAATGTTCCGGGCTGTATTATGTCTTCGCATTATATATTTTTTTTAAATATTGCCATGAAGGTTCACCATGATGATTCGTCGCGTCGTTCACAAGACCGAAGCCTGCGCCTCAAAAATCAAGGTCATACTTGTCAAAGGGTAAAATGTTCCTTGTTCTGTCTGTATGTTGACCAACCATGAATGATAGGATATTAAAAAAAAACTTGCATTGAAGTTCACCATGATAAGGCGGCATGTCGCGCACAAGACATTTTAATATATCGGGGCTGTATCTTGACCATGCATTACACATTTTCTTAAATACTTGCCATGAATGTATACCATGATGAGACGGTGTGTCGCTTACAAAACCGAGGTCACACTTAAAGGTTGAAATGATCCTTGTCTGGGCTGTATCTTGAGCATGTATTATATATTTTCGAATAAAATGCCATGCAGGATCAACATGATAAGGCGGCGTGTCACGCTTAAGAGATTAAATGTCAAAATGAGTTCTGTTGATAGGACTGGTCTAGGCTGAGCCTTATCCGAGCTGTAACCGATGCAGTATAAGATTAGTCAAAGAGGTTCACCATGCTGAGGCATAGTTTCACAGGTACATGCTTTGTTCAAAACCATGTTGTTCTTTGTTTGAATTGCATAGAAGAGCATTTAATCTGGGTCAAAGGTTGTTTCAATTGGCTCGACATGTCGCCATTTCGGTTCAGTTTACGACAACGTTAAACTGTAAAACGTTTTTATTTGAAATTCTTTAAAAGATCGGGTTGTTAAAATTGAACGACACGACGTGGTGGTCTTGAAGCATTCATCTCACTCACATATAAGTGTCAATAAATTTTGAAATATGTTAGCAGACATTTTATGAAGGTTTCGCTTGGAACGAAATATTCAAATGTTAATGCTCTTATATATCACATTGCAATGAGGTTTTCAGACAAAACTTGTTTTATTGTATGGAAATAAAAATTACAATAGCGCTACAAAACAAATACATCATTTTAATTTAGATATTGAGTTTAACATTGTTTCCATATTGTAAATTTTGCTTTTGTAGCAAAGATGCGTCTGTGTTTGTAAGTTTGATAATTTCAATTATATGAAGTGTCGTTATTCTGTCTACAAATATATAAACTATGTACCTTTTCATTAATCAAAATATGTCAGGCGAAAGATGTATATGGAATTGCAACTCGTAGGTCAGAAAAAATTAACATCTTCAATGTATTTATTCACTTTATAACCTTTTACTCCATTTAAATTTTATAATATACATTGCTCAAACAGACCAGTCTTATTCGCTCAATTTACATATCATTTAATTATAAAATAAATTAAAATGAATTAAAGCATTCGCTCATTTATAAAACTATCAAATTATACAACAGCTAATAAAACTAGATAATCTGTGTATTTTGATACAAGAACACGTGTTGGATGCTAATGAACGCTGGGTATCAAACTGTCATCAACATAATCTTCTCAATTTTTATACCCAAACACAGTCATTAATATTAATTATTCATTTGGGTTGGACCATTATCATCATTAGCGATTCATATCCTCTGTATTTCGCTGATTAATTACAAATTACCAGAATTACCCAATAAAAGAAGAAATCACGAATGTAAATTTGGAAAGTGGAGACAAGAGCTTTTGATTCCAATTCTAAAAGTCATTTCACGAAATTGAAGACATGACGTTTCTTCTCCTGTGCCTCTTAAAACTCTCTTTGTTTTTCTAGAGAACATTTATAGGTTTAAAAACGCATCCCGTACCGAGTAACCCACTATAATACTCGACTATGAGGGATATTTCAATCAGTTTTTCAACAAGAGTCTTCCTGAAAATGATTTCGGAGGATGGCTGTAGCATCAAGTGAAGAATGTCTTGTTTCGCAATAGTTTGGGAACTGGATTTTAAAAATGAAATACAATATTTATTTTATTAATGAAAATATTCTAGGATAGTCTTTGGTAATTGCGATTCTTATTACTGTCACCTATCCACAAATTATAATTATATCATACTAACAATATGATATATAAACATATGCAACATATTAACCGAGTCAACGAGTTTTGACAGTATATTTTAGCAGGAAAGTTTGAATTGGTATTGAACATCAACTACCATACGCTTAAATCACATATTAGGGATAAAATATCAAAACATGTGGAAACCATTTTTGTTGCATTTATAAGGACATAAGTAAGTCGATCATTAAGAAATAAAAAGAGAAATAAAGAAACCTGAACTGTTTGACCAACAATGATAGCATTGCATTGCACGCATGAAACACAAACACGTTAATGGTCAATGGTGTCACAGATATGTTTCAACTACGTAATATATTTCCTTAAACTAATGTAGTGCAAAATGCTGATTATATTTTTTTTTCGTACTTTCGAATAAACATTTCGTATTGACTAATCAATATTTCATTTTCTTTACGAAATACATTCTTCTTTTTAGAAACAGAAATGAAAGTGAGGCGTCAGAAAGAATCCCACGTCTTGACTTGAAAGGCTGTGTAACTATGTAAGGCCAGCCTTTTTTATAATGTGGTTTACGGGAGCGCCAATCCTATTTTATGCCCAAAAAAAACAACAAATAAAAATGAAAGTTCCATCGTAATCTTTTATTTTTCGTTATGGCCGCCGACTGTCATTTTTTCGTGTGTTCCAAAAAAAGAATGATGACGATTCGGCGACGATTTGTCAAATTTTATACTATTCCGCCTGAATTGTATAACAGCCTTTAATTAGATGTTCACTGCTATATAAGCCAATCATAATCATTGTAATTAAGTCGTCCTAGGCCTTCCAAACAAGATGTCGGCATTTGATGTTAACAACAATACATGGGATATTAAATATTTTAAATTGATTCTTATTGACGAAAACTCTTCAAAATAATTGAAACGTAAAGAAAAAATAATTTTATCAGTTGGTGAAGTTGTTGAATAAATTAATGCTCAGCTGCAAAACACGTTTAAATAACGAAAGTCCTTGCCGAGAAGCAGACCGAGGTGGATAAGACGAAATTCTTTTGGAGTTTTGAAGGATTTTCGTCAGATGAGAGAGAAATGACGTTTAACACATCATTGCTGCAAGTGTGACCCTAATTAGGTCATGCTTCAGGCTTAATACTGTTTAAAGTGCTCTTGACATGGCTTTGTGAGCATGTATATTTATAGAGTTCAACTGAAAAAAAAACAAAACAACAATTGAGCATCAGCATTTTGCAGAAACTTTATTCTTGGTCCTTGTAAATATATATTTCAATTAGGTGCTAATTGCCAGAAGTTATACATGACTGAATTAATTATGGACAATAATCCGGCACTTACATTTAACATGTCCAAATACTGTACTGATAGCTTTGCTTAAAGTTAATTTCTGTTTAAGATATTCTACAGAAACTTTTTGTGTAACTATCTATAAAGGACAATATAAATCCCAGTTTTATTTTTCATTTATAATTATGTTCATCTTTAAATGATATTTCAGCTTAGGTCAGGGCGTTCATTATGTGCCGGGAATGTGGTTCACGTAGGATTGTGTACAGCCCAGCAAAAGTGATTTCGTCTCAGGCTCAGTCGGTCACCAGAGTTGAGGAAGAGCTTCTTTACAAATGCGGGGTTCCGCTCTTCCACGCAAGGGCTTACAGGTACACAATCATTGTTAAGGAAGGCTTGCCAAGCAGTACTTTCACAGAGGCATATTATTATGCAGATACAAGCCTCACTTAGTACTCAGTTTATTCTCATGAATCATAAAGAAATGATTGTTGGCAAAGCATCTTTTTAGTGGCAGTCTGGTTATTCAATATGACTTACAACTTAGTTTACTCTTTAAGTGCTATGTTCGAGCTGGTATAAAAACAAACAGTTAATGAAGGTTACAAATGAAAATGTTTTTTAGGTCAAACAATGGTTTTAGACGATATCTGCTTCCACTGTGGACGCAGTGATTTTCTTGACACTGAAGAATTGCGAGATTGAAAGGAACGCTTTGGCATTGTTTGTCCGATTTGCATAACACACAGGGAAACAAATCCTATCAAGAGCAGAGATGCTAAGAAAACCTAAAAGAGTGCAAAAAAGACAGTCCCACGCGTCAACCCAATACACTTAATGATCCTCCAACGATGTTTATCTACAGTCATTCTAAAACGACTATATTTAAGTATTTGTACGTATATCCAGTTTATATTTTTGCAAAACGTTTTTAGGAAATGGTCATTTAATGGTTTGGTCGATTTATCGAATGAATATAAATCAGTAGTTATAATATTTATTTCGAAACGAAGTGCTTTTCTTGCCAGTTTTGGCAAGGTGTTTTATTGCTTCTGCAATTTTTGTTTGTACTCTTACGATTTACCTACAATTATTCATCTGACGATATGTACGCTCAATTCACTTGAAGCTATGTATTACTTCTATCCATATACACTGTATTTATTTTTTCCCCTTTACATGGCTTTGCTTTTTAATTTAGTGTTTATTACGTTGCTTTTTCAAACGCCTTTTTTGGTCATCATTTTAGAAATGATTTAACCAATTTCAGAACATTATTAACTGAAACAACGGATTCATTGCAATTTATACCAGGTGTAGAATAAAGAGTGCCTATCGTAAATGACTTTAATTTATTTTCTTGCAGGTTTTATACTACAGGGAGCCTATTTGATCCGTTCTCTACCTACAAACTAATTACAAACTTTACAGATGTTACACATTTGTTTCAAACAATATTCTATACCATTTTTTAACAAATTATATTTTGTCAATTTTATTTAATAAGTGGGATCATGGCTTAATAATGAACTAATGTATGTTGTGTCATTTCGGGTAAAAGGTTTGAGCCGGATTGCATTCTCCTCTTCATCAACTCAAATAAGAAGATTTCGGTGCTATATCATTTTGGTTCGCTGGTTCGTTCTGTATAAAAGTACACGGATCTGAAATAAAAACAGCTAGAGCAAAGAACAAGGTCGAAATAGAGCGACCTTACGACGCCATTTATTTATACGACTCGTTTCCGGTTATCATTTATAAATTTCTCTGATATCAAATTTTATGCTTAGTTTTTTATATTATAACAGATTAGTTTTAACTCTTCACATGCTTCAGTATAGCTTTTAAAATTATTGTTATCGCTCGTTTTTTACCACGAGTTATACATATATCAAATTGTTTAAAACATTTAGTACAATAAAAAAACAACTACATCCGTATGTTATTCTCTGTACTAACGTTATTTCACTTGGTTATAAAGAAATCCATCGGCTACAGCGATATACGCCTCTATACTTAAAACTCAAGACACCAGGGTGGAATTTTGCTACATGGCCGGATGTTTTTTTCTGTTAATATTTCTGTAGCAAAATGAACCCATAAACAGTAAATTGGACGGTGAATTGAGAAACAATTTTTGGACTAGGGCACTTGTGGCCTAGTTCATAGCCATAAACGCGCTATCTGCATTCTCAAGCCGCATCTGGGGGTTCACTGACGTAATGTATTCATACGCTGTATTTTGATTGGATTGCCGTTAGCGAATTTGAATAATTAAAGTAGTACCAGAACTGATTACAATGAAAACATCAAATAAAAATAGTTCTAACAATTCAAGCTAACTGTATGTTCTTTTAATGAAGCACAAGAAATTCATACGTAGCGAGTGAGTTAATCGGGTTAACTACATGAATATTCTTGCATATGGTCAGATTATATGCAATACGAATATGAACATATTGGAAAAGTACGCATCGAAATTTTTCCGTTCAATGCTCTGTATTGATAGACTGGTACCCTCTTTCTCTTTTATCCGAAAAGAAACCAGTATCAGCTAACGGCGGTGCCCGTCGCGCATTCGAAATGTCTTGTGAATTCATACGTAAAGCGAATAAAGCGTGCGGTTTAAGTAGAAAACAACCAGGAAAGTTGGTTTAAAAAAGTATTGTTATCCTTTGCATACAATGTTGGTATTCCGAAGTCGGTCCCTGTTCTTTTTTTCGACATAATTTGCATGTTTCCGTGATATTTTCTTTTCGATACAAAGTTTTTTTAACAAATCATCGCATGGCACTTAGCACATTTTTAAATACAACACGATTTTTGGTATTTATTGTTCAAATACTATTAATGTTAAATAAAAACCATATGCCGCGTACCTGTATAACTTTATATTTTGAGGAAAAGTAAATCAGGGTACCAGTCTACTTATTGACCTCAAAAGTTACTCTGATCAGAGCTGCCGAATGATTCCGACATACATGTAAGTTATCACTACTTCTGGATGCTGATGATGTGAATTTCATAGTGTTTTATTGAGGAAATGTATCAATAAAGCCGCCATTGAATGATTACCACCATCAAAACGGATTTATTTTCATCTTACCGTGAGTAGCATTTTTAATTTGACACGTAAATTTTCAAGCAATACAAGTTCGTTTGAAAAAATCATGTGATAATGGAGATAAAAAAATATCAAATATGCGCATACTTATTTATGAAGTTTCATTCTAAAAGAAGCCAAATGTATGAATATGTGCACATCATCTGTGAATAAGATGATTGTTTACCTATCTGCATAGAAAAGTCTTGGAGCCACTCTCAGTGTAAGTACAGGACATTGTGATAAACCATCGCCATTGGTAAAACAATTTTGCATGCTCAATTTTGATTTCCTCTCTTACCACAGGGGCAGGTTGCGTTGTTTTGACACAAAAGTTGTGATAAAGTTATGGCTTCTTAAACAGGGTCATGTCAGCAAATATATGGAAATCAGGGTCTAGTCGTCATCCTTTACAAAGATAATAAAATAAAAAATAAAATAAAAATGTTGTTTTTCTTGCCAATTATCACTAGTGTCCTCGCAATGCCGGGTGATTGCGGTGGTTTTGTCTTCCCTCAAAATATCAGGGAATTGCTCTTACCTTAGATACCCGGGGTGCGGGGGGGGGGTTATTCACGGGATTTTACCACCAGTTCGTTCTCGCAGGGCAGGGATTTAACCGGGGATTGGCTGGACCGAAAGTCAAAGTACCTGCTATTCCCTGGGGGGGGGGAGGGGGCGTGGTTCGTGGTTACAATTGACTGGTGCATACTTTACAAGTTCTTTTTCTGAAGACGCTTTGTGCTCACTTTTTGTTTTCTAGCCAAGAATGAAAATCAAAAATCAGTCAAAGATACTGTATGGTGATGCATTGTTGTTGATAGATCAATATAAATTTGGGAAATATTTGAGGGAAAGGTACTTGGTTAAATAATTTACAAGTGTCACTTTTGAGTTTTATTTAACAATGCAGTGCCGAATATTGTGGAGATAGAATTTAATTTGTATTAATTAATCAGTTGACTTGTGGCGTTTAGGGAACAAAATTAAAATCAAAATATTCAATAAAGTTCGCTTATCACCCAATGTTGTGGAATAGTGAAGTGATGAAGATTCAACATCACAACAGTCTTTCTCAAATGCTGTCCAAGCTTTTTTATGCTTAAGAATAACTAACCTCGCGATGTCAGACCAGAAATCATCTTGGCATGAGATTGGATCACTATGGATCATTATGCACCAGTCAATTGTAACCACGGCTCCCACATCCGGGGGTATACCGGGGATAGCCGGCGAAATGGGCCATGTTCTTACCTTTCAGGTGGCCCCGCAGTGCCAGGTCTTCCCGGAAAATACATGGATGGGGCTTAACATAATGTCCCTTGGGTGCGGGGCATTTGGTGGGGACTTTACCATCAGATTATCTCCGCAGGGTGGGGATTTTAGCTGGGGTTGGCCGAAAGTAAAAGTCCCCACTATTCCGGGACCCGGGGGGGGGGGGGGCATTGTTACAATTGACTGATGCATTAGCTTGTGTATTCAGATAAAGTTAAGAATATATATTTATTTATATAAGTTATACTTGGCAATCTAAATCAAAGATCTGAAAAAGGTATCCTTTATCAATAAATGCAAGTATACATAAATGACTGTGCAAATCTTTATGTATCATCCAAATATGAGTACCTTGCAGGGTGAATGTTATTTGTAAAAATAAAAAGTGAGCTTTCAAGATTACCTTTCCAATCGCATACACAATGCTGTTTGTAACCTGGATAATTAAAACAAATCTTGGTTGTAGACCATTACTATTAAATATTTGATAAGTCACAGACATTATAAGGTACAGTTTAAACGGGCTGTACTCAGTCAATGATGAAAAAGCAAAAAATTAAAGAAAATTGTAGAAAATTGACATAAACTTGGTATCGATGTGTACAATTAATGCTTGAAACTTACTAACTGATGATCCCCTTAGTTTACAAATGATTTATTAATAGCAGTTATTTCGTGTTTTTCCATTAAAAAAAGATTACTAGGTTTGTCTACCGAGTAGAATTCATTCCTTATGCGTGATCTGCCGTTGATGCTATTACATGATATTAGCGAGTTAGGTATACTGGAAAATTCCACCCAGTAAAAGTAAGTCTTCATAGCATAGTGGATATTTTTTTTTATATTTTATTATTTTAATTACAATAACGATATCAAAGAGTAAAATATTTTATTAAAAAAGTGTCCTTAGATTCGTTACAGGAAAAAAACAACTTTTTTGGTGCCAATCTGGCGTACAGTCCCTTTCATAAACAACAAGTGAAGCCAATGCTGTATTAATTTGAGATAAACAAAAAGAAGACAGCACAAAGTTAAAAAAAGTGTGACCAATGTGAGAATACCTTACATAATTTATAAATTTTCATGCGATTCAGACAATTTTAATGCTAGAAATCACAAAAAATCATTCCCTTGAATTATTCCTGTCATAGTTTAAAGCTGCACTATCACAGATTTTCCGTTTTTACAACTTTTTTTGTCTTGGAAAGAGCAAATTTTTGCGTAAACATCTTCAAAACCAATGATATCAGATTGCTGACAAACAATCAGCTCGTAGTTTGTCATATTTCCGTTCGGAAATTAATGTTTTATGGCTTAAACCGTTACTAACAGTTTAAGAATAATGCTTAAAACATCAATTTTTAACTATAATATAAAAATCTGCCATCTAAATTTTGGTCAGCAGTCTTATATAACTGGTTTCCATGGATTTTCGCAAAAATTGGCTCGTTCCAAGACAAAAAATAAAAAAGTGTTCAAAATGAGAGTGCAGCTTTAAACTCATAATAAAATTTCAATGCACTACATTTGACATAATTTTAAACAGATGAAAAAATGTTATTTTTAAAAAGCACAATATATCCTTTATGTGACCTTACATTATGATGAATTTATTCAGATCATTATTAAGTGACTTTTCTTGCACTTAAATGTGGACAAGAAAGCTTGGGATTGAACTCTAAATGAAACAAGAATGAAATTAAATGAATCACAAAATATCATCAAAATTATACACACAAATGTTCTTTGATATACCAAAAAATGAAACTTTTTAGACTTTCAAAAATTTAACATTTACTATATACGGTTACATAAAATGATGAATACATTTGTAGGATTTGATATCCTACTAGATGTAACTCGGCTTCGTTCATTTTTTCTAAACTTTCTCTCAGTGATGAGGAATACATTTTATTAACTGCAGTTGTTTTCTAATTGAAAAAACTCCTTAACTACTGTTGATCAGTGCAGATTGTGGGAGGTCATGGTTGATTTCAATGAACCACCAATAAGCCCTGCCAAAATTAGATACTGATTGGTCAGTCAGGTGCTTTTGGTAGGCATGATTAGCATGAATGTTAATTTTAACCATTATTTATGAATGTTTACAAAATCATTGAATATTGAAATAACAAGCGAATTGTTAGTTTGAATGATGAAAGCCTTGAAATATGTGAAGTATTCAAAAAGAGACCATTTTTTCAGCTTGTGTAAATAATGAGAAAATTGTTAAGTAAAATGTTTTATTGTTTATCAGGAAATGTTGAAATCTCATGGTTAGGCCTATAGTGATCATACTTGATTGCTATGTTATTGGCACTTATTGCAATATGTTTTATTCATTGCAATATTTATGTAAAACATGAATTATTATGTTGACTTAAGTTTGTAGATAAGAACTAATGGTATAGGTGATGTGAGAATGATCTCGTAAGTCTTTAAAATCCCTTTTGGTATTGTGAGTTTTTTGCTCTAGTCTTGTTCAGTTTAAGTTTTGAAGATTTTCAAAGTAACTGCAAAATAAGTCCAGCACGCTGTCTAGAAAGACTATGTCAAACCCTGACCAGATATAATTTCTTGTCTTTTCAAATTACCAACTTGGCAATGGTTTTATCATAACATAGGATATTGGTTTTAAAGAACGTGTTAGTGTTTTTGTATGTGGAATGAAATATCATAAGTGAAACTAAATTGAACATAATTTATAGTTGTCATTGATATTACACATAACCCAAAGTACATGTTGATCTAAGATTTAAGGCTTGGATGGAGTCAGGGCAAGAAAAATGCATAGTAGTAATACATTGTACTTTCCAACGCAAGAACTGTTTGTTTATTAAAGTAAATAAAGCAATTTCACACCAAGGAACTGCAGTATTGCTTAACCAGCTTAATTGAAATATGAGTTGGAGTTCAAATTGCTGCAATTAAAGGCACATCTAGTTTGCAGAATTATTCAAACTCTGATTTAGCAACCTTAATATAGTTATATGAACTACTTTTGCGAAATGAAAGCTTTTTTAGATTTACAAGGACGGGTGAAAAGTATTTGCCCAATGTACTGCAACATCTGATACCTGTTGCCTAGGAATCCAACAATTTTTTGGCATTCCAAATGTTACAGTACTATGCAATTTGGAGTGCCTGAAAAGAAAGCTTCTTGATTCGACATTCAACATCTTCTTTCTGTTTGACATATTGGACCAGGAGAATCATGAACCTACAACCTTTTGCATCTATTGAGATAGGACAGTGACAGATAACAATACAAGAATGACCAACTGCTGCAATTATTGAGTTATCTAATGCGTACAAATTAAGATGGAGAAAATAATTCTTAATTTTTCCAAACTACTTCCTTAAGCATCTTGTATGTAGTTGTCTTTTACAATGATTTTTAAAGTTACAATGGCCCTGTGGGTTAAAGATGCTTTGTCCATGGGGTAACAGGTTTTGTTGTTCCTGCGTTTTGATCCAGGAGGTTGTATTAAACTCAAGTAGATTTTTGCAGATTCGGATTTCACAAGGCACAAGCCGAGTAAAATCAAATCTACAAAAAACTACCAGAATCAAATATGACATCCCGCCATATCCGGATCAAAACGCAGTACTAATAACCATTTTATTATATACATTACTGATTAGATCACTTAGAAGCCACATCTTTGCATAATAAATTTCATTTTAAGGATGCACTCATTGGTTTAATGACGTCAATTTAATATTGCGCAACATACTTGTTATGACGTGACGTCACAAGAGTGGTATATGGCCGTATTGCACTGGAGCGGAATATGGGTTAAAGTATTTTGTGATATGTATTGCATGTGGATTGATGATGGGTATATAATAAAAAATAAAATTATGTTTGGTATTCCATTCTCACTAGCAGTGTGATGAACAACTGACACCATGTTATGAAATTTGATGGTCAAAGTATTTAAAAGCCATTTCAATAGTTCATACTTTAAAAACGATATTCATCTCATCTTAGTCTACTCAACTTGCTTTGCTATGTACAAAAGTCTGCAGCAGTAATATGAATAGCATTAGACAAAAGGCAGTGCCTAATATTTATCAACAGCACTAAGTTATCATGGTAACATGTTATATGAATTGAGTACCAAGCACAAATTAAGAGGGAGAAAATTATTCTTCTCTTTTTAAATAAAAACTACTTCCTAATAGCATTGTGTATGCAGTCTGACATAGGTGTGCAATGTAGATGTCTTTTACAAAGATTGTTCAAAGTATGGCCCTGTGGTTTAAAGCTCCCCTGAAAAAGAGGTGACAGGTTTTCTATATAGTATATAATTACATCATTGAAAATCTTCTCTGAAACTGCAAATAACAGACCTTTGATATAAAAGGATTTTATTAAATTAAAGAAGTATGTGTGCCTACCCCCCTCACTTTACACACATTTAACTAAAATTTTCAAATTTCCTTTGCAGCGAGCAAGCAGTTTTAGTCTAAAGTTTAAGCTAGCCCATTAAACAGTGACCCCTTGTGATGTGAGCCGATTTTTTCAATGCTTAGAATATGGTTGTCAACATTCCCCTGAATGAAGCCCTAGTCCATCAGTGCTTTCAGCACTTTGATTATATTTAATATTGCAATTTATTCTTAAATTGGGTATTAGAAAAGTCATTCAAAAACAAGAAAAAGCAAGTATTTCGTAACATTTTTAAACAAATCAAAAGCGGAAAATATGGGAAGTGTCATTGATGGAGTAATGAGTACCTTCGCGGCATGAATTTTCTGCGATAACATACATTTTTATCCCCTACGCAAAAGCGTTATGTTTTATCAGTACTAAATATATGTAAAACGGACGCAGTCTCTGCTAAAGTTTATATGAACAACTACAGAAACAAGTCCAGCAGTCAAAATGGTATATATTAAGTCGTTCATAAATGACACAGGCCAAAAACCAGATACACAGAACAATAACACAAACACCCACAAACAACCCACAACATATATAATGTATACAACTAGAGGTGTCGATCAAGGAATGTTTGGGAACCGCCTTGGAACGGTCAGTAAAATGTAATTGTACTGGGGATTAACTACTTTCCGTTAACAACCTCACACTATTCCAAACACTTAATAAAGAAGAAACGAGAATGGCAAATTCTATCGAAGAATGCATTAATCACCAACTTTAAGAAGAAAACAGATGCTAATAAAAAGTAATTGATAAACTTCAAGTACTTCTATGATTAGTGAAGAAGAAGAATACCCTGAGACCGATTCACTGAAACAAATTCATGTACTTGACTTACTTAGACTTGGCAATGACCTATGGGGAAAAAAGAACATTTCATAATTTATAATCACAGTTTCCTACGACAATAAGGGTATATCTTGTCAGTCTCTAGCTGCCATTAAGACAAAATCGATGGTAGCAGAGAACAAAGAACCTGAAACGTTGTCACAGGATGAATTCGTTTAAAAAGGATGTTCTCAAAGTTGCCTTTCAACTCCATCGTAAGGGTTACTAAACCACTAAAACGCGCGGCGTTCATTTGAATGATGTTTAAATTACCATTGAATGGTGATCCAGTGAATCCAGAATGCCATTTAATTATTGCAATAACGATTATCATATCAAAATTATGAATTATTGGGAAAAACCCGCATCACATGGAAAAGAAATCTGCCTGCTAAAGACTTTGTGTCCACGAAACAGAGAAGCACTTTGAAGTCATAAGAATTCTTCATAGAGTTCTTGGTATCCTGTCTGAGTTTTCGTTTAATTTTATCAAAGTCGAAATGCCAATTATTTGATTTGAACGAAAGTTGAAATATAAATCGGTGCATTGGCTTGCAAAAGTTTTTCAGTGTAACTAGATTTGTACTTCTGTCAATATTGATTTGGAATGAAAATTACAACTCGATATGGAAGCGCTTTGTGTTTGGCAATGACTGTTACCCATTGACGATCAGATTCTGCCTACGAAAGCAAACGGCAGATGGAAATTTTAAATTGTCATGAAAATAGTAAAATAAAAACGTGAATAATCTTGTTCTCTTTGAATATATTTTGTTTTTATAAATAGTACAATAATTCTGGCCTTACAGTCAAACCACTTCAAAAGGCGCTTTTCTACTACACACTGATCAAATGAGACACACAACGCGATAAGATAAAGTACACAAAATTACAAACTTGCATATGACTGAAAGGTTCAAATTAAACGATATGAAACTATTAACTTAAAATATCCGCCTTCAATAATAGAAAATTCAAATGTATAACTAAGGTAGATTCCTGTAAACGTATGTTTATTCGATGATCTTCTATTCACTGTTTTTCAGGGATTTTTATAAAACAATATCAACTTAGTATTTTGGATCAAAACGCCTTGCTCGATATTTACCGATTTAACATTTTAATGTTTTATATAAATGGGCGAATCTTTGTTTGCCAACATGCAAAGAAAAGACTTTGTTGCAATATGTATAACATGTATATTTCAAATTGCTGCAATTAAAGGCACATCTAGTTTGCAGAATTATTCAAACTCTGATTTAGCAACCTTAATATAGTTATATGAACTACTTTTGCGAAATGAAAGCTTTTTTAGATTTACAAGGACGGGTGAAAAGTATTTGCCCAATGTACTGCAACACCTGATACCTGTTGCCTAGGAATCCAACAATTTTTTGGCATTCCAAATGTTACAGTACTATGCAATTTGGAGTGCCTGAAAAGAAAGCTTCTTGATTCGACATTCAACATCTTCTTTCTGTTTGACATATTGGACCAGGAGAATCATGAACCTACAACCTTTTGCATCTATTGAGATAGGACAGTGACAGATAACAATACAAGAATGACCAACTGCTGCAATTATTGAGTTATTTAATGCATACAAATTAAGATGGAGAAAATAATTCTTAATTTTTCCAAACTACTTCCTTAAGCATCTTGTATGTAAATGTCTTTTACAATGATTTTTAAAGTTACAATGGCCCTGTGGGTTAAAGATGCTTTGTCCATGGGGTAACAGGTTTTGTTGTTCCTGCGTTTTGATCCAGGAGGTTGTATTTAACTCAAGTAGATTTTTGCAGATTCGGATTTCACAAGGCACAAGCCGAGTAAAATCAATCTACAAAAAACTACCAGAATCAAATATGACATCCCGCCATATCCGGATCAAAACGCAGTACTAATAACCATTTTATTATATACATTACTGATTAGATCACTTAGAAGCCACATCTTTGCATAATAAATTTCATTTTAAGGATGCACTCATTGGTTTAATGACGTCAATTTAATATTGCGCAACATACTTGTTATGACGTGATGTCACAAGAGTGGTATATGGCCGTATTGCACTGGAGCGGAATATGGGTTAAAGTATTTTGTGATATGTATTGCATGTGGATTGATGATGGGTATATAATAAAAAATAAAATTATGTTTGGTATTCCATTCTCACTAGAAGTGTGATGATCAACTGACACCATGTTATGAAATTTGATGGTCAAAGTATTTAAAAGCCATTTCAATAGTTCATACTTTAAAAAAACGATATTCATCTCATCTTAGTCTACTCAACTTGCTTTGCTATGTACAAAAGTCTGCAGCAGTAATAAGAATAGCATTAGACAAAAGGCAGTGCCTAATATTTATCAACAGCACTAAGTTATCATGGTAACATGTTATATGAATTGAGTACCAAGCACAAATTAAGAGGGAGAAAATTATTCTTCTCTTTATAAATAAAAACTACTTCCTAATAGCATTGTGTATGCAGTCTGACATAGGTGTGCAATGTAGATGTCTTTTACAAAGATTGTTCAAAGTATGGCCCTGTGGTTTAAAGCTCCCCTGAAAAAAAGGTGACAGGTTTTCTATATAGTATATAATTACATCATTGAAAATCTTTGTTGCAATATGTATAACATGTATATTTCAATTGAACCTAAGCACAGTTTAGCAAATACTGGATGCTATTTTGGGATGTCAAAATTAAGATCTGCTAACCTTAAGCTTCCAAATTTCTCTCCGAATAGCAACATGTGGCATGGACCTTTAGCCTGCAAGAGAGGAATTAACTTTAACAACTAAATCATTTGAAAACAAGAAATTAAACACTATTCAGTTTTTTTTAGTTTTCTTTTAATGTGCGCAGCTTTTCTTGAAAAGCGTTTGATTTAAACATAAGCTGGATTTGCATTTGAAAAGTTAAATAAAAGTTTGTCAAAGTATAATTAAAACGAAACTTCAAGGATAATCCAATTAATACAATGCATCTGGCTCGATTCAGCTTACTGTAATATAGCAATAGGACAAAAAAGCAATATCATTTTAGATAAAATTCAATCGCTGGAAATTCTCATGATTGAATTGAGGAGGTCGCAATAAAAACAAGTCCACAATCGGAACCCATTCGAACAAAAACATATATCAGAAGCAGCAATTGTTCTGTTTCACCCTGCTCCATTTAGATATGTTATCTGAGTAGGATAATTAAACCCTGGATGTGGAATTTGGGGTGGTTTGAAAACCAAAACACTTTCAGAAATAGTTCTTTTTGATTTGTGAAACATCTTTATTGACCAGTTGGCTCGTGAAATAACACTGAATTCTACTGTTTCACGACCCCCAACACCGTTTATTGGGACAAAGTTCTTCTTGTGAAATAAACAATAAACACATTTAGGAAAACACATCGAAGTATACGCACGAGCAATGTACTGATATTGTTAAAATGTAATTCAAGTACACATAGCATGTTCAGTCATTTTTGTAATCACAAACCATTTCGCTTCAAAACCTATAAAGATGGAAGTAGTCACTGTCATATGATAATAAGTAGGAAAAAGGCATGTGACACTGAGTTATCACTTCCAATTTTCCCTAAATATAATGGGTTGCACGATATATTATGTAAATTACAGCAGGTATTTACACAATACAAGTACGTTCCTTTCTCCACCTTTTTTACCGTAATAGTGAGTAAAGTACTATTTATGATAATGGAATATTGTCCCTCTTTTCATTGCCATCTGGTGTAAATAGTTCTTGGTGAATTAGTTCCTCCCTGGGGTGCTGACAGTGAATCTCTTATCATCGTTCATGATTTCAATGAAAAAACACACACTAATTTTCACAATACAGGGACAAGCCCATTTGCCGAAATAAAAATGATGACCAAGAGGCAAGTGTTGCAAGACATAACTTTGATTATAACATCAGGTCTGTAAACATTGACGATGATACTGAGGGAAGGTATAAGTTACACTACATAAGTAAATGCAACGTCAAAATACAACAAAGACATATACCATATGAGTGAAATATATTTATCAACAAATGTTGGGGGTTATCGCATTGGAACAGTCAGCGAAACAGGGATGTAACTCTTGGTTTTAACTAGATTATGCGTACTTAGCGGTGACAGTTGTTCAACACCAAGATTGCTTTGTTCATACTTGGGCTGCAATCGATATTTCAATTTCAGAACTGTTGCAACTACTATCCTGTCAATATAACCGAAACTGTTGGGAACCTCCTCCTTTTAATGTATTTCCTGCAAAGCTGTTCTTTTTGTATCCTATTTTATACGGAAGGTACTTTGTTTAGCACTTTAAGTGATGTATCACTATCTTGAACATGTAGAATAAAAATATTCTTTAATTCAAAGGACAAGACAATACAATGCAATATCTTTCACGTTTACATTTATTGTCTAGTTTTAAAGATTATTGAATAGATGTAATATTTACGCAAAACTATGTGATAGCAATTTTACATTTTTCTTGAACCGTATTATTATCATGGCAGCTTATCAGAGGAGGAGAAATATAGACGAATACTATGAAGGCGGAATGATTCCAACGAATTGGAATACGCGTCTCAACAGCATTGGGATGTCTGAAAGGCTTTAGGCTTCACGGAAGCATCTGTTTATGTGAGTATGCCTCAAGTGAACATGCGGGGACATGGAAAATACCGACAAGAGTGTTACTAGTGTTGGATTGCCGTGAAGCTAATGACTTATCATATCGGAGATTGAACACGGTTGGATCATATATCGTTGCGTAACAGAAATTCAACATTTATTCAGAGGTAAGCACATTCATAATGTTGAACTATTTATATAAATGCTTAATAGAACAAAACGTGCTTCTGATACAAACACTTTAGTAGAAAAATACATACCAATAGTTTTTATATCACAAAGATATATATTCTATTTAGGCGTAATCACTTTGATTAAGCGATCCGATTAAAGATTAAAGATCACACTTGCTGAAGAAAGTGAAAACAAATAAATAATAAAGGAATAAACTTGATGTTATATTAATAAGAAATAAATATTAAAAAGATGAAGAAAAAATATAAAAAATATAAATAAATGAATAAATAAATGAATGAATGAAGTAATAAATGACTGACTGACTGACTGACTGACTGACTGAATGAATGAATGAATGAATGAATGAATGAATGAATGAATGAATGAATGAATGAATGAATGAATGAATGAATGAATGAATGAATGAATTAATGAACAAACAAACATGTCTTATTTAACGAGGATATATCTGTTCTAGTAGAATAGCTAGGTAAAGTCAAGCACTTTCTGTTTAATAGCAGTACATGCAGTAGCATGTACATTTCCTTGTTACGCAGGCGTTTTCCTGTGAAAGTATAACTATCATTTTCGTCAGTATGCAAGATTAAATAATCCTGAAAATACCAAACATATCTGACAAGGCCATATGGTGTAACATCATTATAGCTTGCGTATCGATAATTAATGCAGACGTTCAACAGGTACTAAGAATTTATGTCAAACCTGTGCTGTAAATATTTGAACGATGAGGGGAACATTAATTCCTTCGGGGAATTCTGTTTAATTTGGATCCGATGATCTATTACTGCTAAATCGCTTGTTTCAAATACCGTTGATTTCTCGAATTCTTGAAATTTCAAAGGGATCATCAATTGAGATATTTTTACAATGAATGCGGAAGTTCTTGCGGTTTTAAATGTTATCCTTACCGACATTAACTGATATTTCTGGGCAAGATAAATTGAAAAACTGAAAGGCGTTTTCAAGTAAAATGAACAACAACTACATTTGTATTTTCAGAATGTCAACTCGCATGGACCGTTTCATGTATATTTTGGTCGTTTTGGCCTATAATTCTTACTCGAGTATCTGTATTCAGCACGAAGCCCCACGCATATATCAAAACTCAGAGGTACCAACATCACACCAAAACTTTCAGGTAGCATAGTTTAATCCGATCGCTTCAGATTTGATCAAGTAAAATTGAAATGTGTTTTTATGATAAAAAACAGTTGCCGATGTGTTTTATCGACCGGTTCACACAAAAGGTAATCAAATTTTGATTTTAAATCTAATTATTAAGACTGAATAAGTGCCATTCTAAAAACTATGGTCTTTTTGGCAAAATTATGATGGCAACAGCTAGTTATATAACAGGTTTTTTGTCAACAGAGTAGAACAAACGAACATGATTCCAGCAACGCCTTCATACTTCTCATACGTATAGAGCTGTATTATGAGTTACGCTTGGTATTATATGTTGGAAAGAAACTGCAACTGATGTCAATTTAATAGCATCATAAAGTTAGTTTTGGTTGGCCTCAAAACCGGGACCAGCTAGGTGTGATCACCTAAAAACACTCCTCGCCTATAAACCATCTCATCTGAATTTTATGCTTTGGGTTTCTTTTAGATACGGATGATAGAGCTTCGCAACTTAGCCATCATAAAAGCCGACATACTGAGGCGCTTAGGAATCATGGATCCTCCAATGCGTCCAACTGCTCCTCCTCTCACCACCAAACCCCCACAAAGGTCCAAGGTGATGGCTTTTAGATCACGCGATATCACCAGAATTCTCTCAGAATTACCAGGTATAAACTACATATAATATATAACTTTTGAATGATATGTTAATGAAAGGAACGTATGTAGCAGACAACCATATCATTTAGTCAGGAAATCAATTTTGTAAACACAGAATCTGGATATATGCATGTAAACTGTTTTGTTGACGGCAAATTAAGTACCTATTTAGTAGGACTGTCGTCCTAAAAGCAACAGTGGCTTATAAAGTGATAAAATTAAACGGTTGACTGATACGGACGGTGATTTCAGTGTAACTTCGCACAGTACGTTTTGGAATTATGAATTTTATCAGTATCAAATCAAAAATGTCACTCATTGTTACAATCGAACAATTTACTCTGATTTTTGTATTCTCAGCTACGGCCGCAGACACTCACACCATTCAGTTTGAGTTATCCGGCATTTCGTCCGATAATCGAACGGTTATAGACATGGTAAATTTACTCGTGAGACTCAAATACAAGAAGAAAAGAAATCAAAACAGTTTGGATTTCCAGTCGGTCAAATCATCGGATAAAAACAAGATTGATTTGACAAAGAAGAGCAAAAAGGACAGACGTCGAAGGCAATTATTGGAAATCAAGCTTATGGTTTCCAATGTGACGCACGATGGAAAACAAGGGACTGTACTCACAACGGTGAAATCTCGCCTCAAAAAGACAAAGACCCTACAGTTAACGTTACACCCGTCAATTCTTGTAGACGCAATTAATTCTGACAGCCAAACATTGATGTTGCACATTACCTGCGGCGGGTGTGGGCGTCGAGCTGCCTTGATTCTTTTACACAAACACAAAAAGCGAAAACGGGCAAAAGGCAATAACACAGCAAGAACGTTACACAAACGACGTCCAGTTTTATTCATACAAACTCATAAAAGTGTGCCTAGTTGACCAAAATGGTCTGATTGTAGAAGAAAGTTTGCTCATTTTCACTACATTTTATCCATTTCTAAGGTTTGAAACATGCCAATGCAAATTTAATGTTATTGTAAGACCTTTAAATCGAAACCTTTCAAGACAGAAATGAACTTGAAAGCATCAATATCGGTCATATTGAAATGTCAACAATTTAAGAAATATATAAGTCGAAAGGGACGTGAAAAGTGGTGGTGATTTCTAGATTGTATTTGTTTAGGCTAAGTTTATAAAATTACAGTTTATAATGAAATATTCAAAGTTGTTTGCACAACGGAAATTGTAAAAAATACTAATCGTTATTTCCAGAATATTAATTTTAGGAATGTTCCCGCATACCTTTATTTCCTTTATATTCTCCTTATTTTACTGTTACTATTTTAATATTCATGCGAAGTGTATGTAATAATATTCAGATTTTTCAAGGTTTTGTTATTAAACATTCGTTTTGAACAGAATTGTTTCATGCTGGTCTCTAATTAATCACATTGTCGTGTTATTGCCTGATATGAAATGTGATTTTGCTTAAAGTTTATCGTCAGTTCAACAATATTTATTTATTTAAATATTTATTTAATTAAAAGAGTTGCTTTAATTAAAAATTGTGTCTTGTCTGTGTTTGTAGGGTTTAAGAATAAAATAATATCTGGTGTCGTTTTTCTCTGTACACATGTACACATGTACAAGGTATTTATTCATTTACCAAACTATGTTAGACGAACGGTGTATATAGTATTGCATCTTGTAGACAAGATAAAAAGATAAGAAAGACAGTTCCACGTCCAATTTACTATCTGACTGCACAATTTTATATGCGATGATTTAATAACTTGATGAATAAACATTTTACAACATAAGTGGTATTAAAATCAGTGCTCAGCCTAACAAACCTTACTATCTGAATTATTTTCTAATTCAGTTAAAAAATAAATTAAAATTCGGTAACCTATTAAACTAGTATATAATGCAACTAATATTCACACTATACATTTCGATACTAGAAACTAGCTGCACGCCAATGAACTCTAGCTATTAAACTGTCATAAGAACAATTCTCTATTCCAATCATATATCACCTACAATTATTTTATGTATTAAAAATGCCATAATTAACTCCTAATAAATGGAAACACGTTGCAAATATGCACAGTTGTTGTAAGATCCGAGGGAAAAGCTTGTGTTTCAAATTCAAGGAGTCATTTTACGCATTCTACGCATGCTACTTATGCATATTCAATTCCCTTGCCTCTTAAAACGCCATCTTGCAATTTCGGAAACTCCCGAACTTGGTATAAATAAATTTTTATTCCGTATTCTACCTTTACGTATATGTTCAAGTTCATTTTTACAATCTACGTAAAATGGAGCAATGCCGCGGGCCGAGAAAACACCATTTTCTGTAGAGTGCTAAAAGGAACTTAATTGACCCACTAGCTCCGCCCTTTGTGTATTCATGTGGTATTTTGGCGCGACCTTCAACCGCCAAGACGTAAGTTTCATTAAATGAGTGTTTGGCGATGGTAAATTGTCGCAGTCTTGTAAATATTGTATAAAACCAAAAAAAACAAAAAAACATTGAAGGTGTTATAACAAACGAAATGCTCAAAAACATGATTTTTATGGTACTTTATGTTTTAATATTAACTCATTTCGTTGATATTTAGATTATAAGAACTACCTAGGTATGTTTGCATAATACAATGATTTACTGGAAAGAACCTCGTTTATGTTTGTTTTCAACAAAATACATTTTTGTACTGAATTTGCTTTGTTTGAATAGTTATACTATATGTATGTTATGTGTTAGTCAGTTTTTCAAGACTATGATGCTGCTGGTGCTGTCTTATACAACAAAGTCGACGATGACCACACAAACGTTTTATTAATTACCTTAAAAGTTAGGACATCGTACCATTTCCTTATTACAAACTGGTTTTTTAAACTGTACACAATATACAAACGAGAGAATGGGAGAATACTCGATCAAGATGACACATACATAGATGACTTCTCGAGTGTGGTGTGATGTTGTTGGTGTATTTGAGAGGTGGCGGAGTTTACGTTAGAGCTTCCGTAGTTCTTTAACGTACGTCATTATATAACTCAGTAAGACGCCCCTGACGTAAGACAATCAGTGTGTTTTTTTAGTTTTGAGGTGCGGAATCGAATACTGTTCCTGTGGCATTAAAGTGTGTTTCCACTAGATCATGGATGCGCTATATAAGTCAATCCTATGTACAAATACCAATGACTACACGCACTGTACAGATAAGGAATATACACATACAGTCACAATTTACTAAGGAGTGATGATTGTGCAAAGTGGGATGTAAGAAATGTCAACATACAATGTCTTGTATGTCAGGTTATGCTTTACTACTTAGATACATTAGTTGAAAAAGGAAATTGTGTATATGCAAAATAAATGTCTCACTGATATCTTTACATTCAAACACTTTTAATCGTTGACTTATTACCTAAGTGTTTCTTTTTTTCTCATTTGTTTTCAATATATATCATATTTTAAAATATATCAAGAATATTTATATGAGTTTCTTAAATACTTCATTTTAACGAAATACCTTTTTATTAAGGGAAGTGATGCTTCGAAAAAAAACGTTTACTTCCAAAACTTCGTAAAATAATATTTAGGAAGAAACACTACCAACATCGGTGATGGTTACAATTTACATAAAATACATATTATTTGCGGACGAAATTATTTGAGAGGATGTTAACATTGGAAAGTAATGCTGAAGTTCAAAAAATGAGTGCAACTGATTGTATTGCTAATTTTCACAATTCTCAGACACGCGTGATATTTGTAAGAGTGTGAAACATGCAAACATAAGAAATTAAACCAATCTGATTTGGAAACGCAGCAGTCGTTCTTTTCTTCCTCAAATCTTAAAGCATCCGTTTTGTTCGTAAAAAATATCACATGAAGAGTTTGATTCCAATCAAACATATTTCCCTTCAATGAAATCTATCCTTGAAAAGCAAGGATGATGTAATCTCCATTTTTAGTTAAATGTGCCATTGCCGATAATAACTGATAACAACATGTTTCAGTGATAACATGTCTGACATTTAAATTAAAACTTACATTATATGCTACATATCATTCACCGTGTCATGTTCTTTATAATCTGGCCGATCTACTTCCGTAATAATAGAATATACTTGATGATATCTGAATATGTAATCAATGTTGACATTTCAGAATTCTCAAACATTCCAATCAAAATATATCTCCAAAATTACTTTTTTCATTCTTTGTATGAACCTCACTGACGAAAAGCAATAACTATTATAGCCGAATAATGTGATGTTTTATTATATCTCATTATTTAAAACACTAAATTAAACCGAGCTATTGCAGTATTGGCGCTAATGTCTCTACTAGGCAATTCCTATATGTAAACTTCAAAAATAGCCCACTCAATCAAAATTAATTATTAACTAAATGCTACTTTGGCGGTCGTTATTGTCTGAGGACTTCTAAAGTAATGTATCAGACCCCATCTTGCAATCTAATTATTGGAAATATCAGCACAAGCAGTACTGAAGTATGAGTTAAACATACAAAATGAAAATTTGAATATGACGACTGTGGAGTCATGTGATAAATCAAATATAATATCACGTTTCGACCCAAAACACGTAATAGTCCGCTACAGATTGCTCTCTACAGAAAGCCGTTACAACACGACTACGTTTTTATTTTATATGTTCGCTATACCTCTTTTGCAAATGTTCATATATCAAGTCGCATTTTATTCGTAATGAAACCATGTAATGATTCGATCGTTTTTTTGATTTAATATAATTGAGTTTTTGTATAGACCTTTTCGAAACTAAGTGCTTTTCTTGCCAGTTTTGGCAAGGTGTTTTATTGAGTCTGCATGTTTTGTTTGTACTCTAACGAGTTACCTACAAATCTTGATCTTACGATATGTAGCCGTAAATAAGATTCCCAAAATATAATTGAATAGCACTAGATATGTATCACTTCTTATATACACTTTATTTCCTTAAAGTCTTTATTTTTAGCAAAATTTTGCCCTCCGACGTAGCATATATGATTTAATTTTGCTAAAAATAAAGACTTAAAACAGACCGAAACTGTTTTTAAAATTTATCTAAAACCTCTTCCGAGGCATTTCGTTGGTTCGTTCCATCCAAAAACTATCTCACATTGAAAAAACAACAACAACAGCATGACGGACAAATGATAAATTAAATCATATATCCTACGTCGGAGGGCAAAATTTGCTAAAAATAAAGACTTAAAACAGACCGAAACCGTTTTTAAAAATTATCTAAAACCTCTTCCGAGGCATTTCGTCGGTTCGTTCCATCCGAAAACTATCTCACATTGAAAAAACAACAACAACAGGGTGACGAACAAGTGTTCCAACACCTGTTTCGCAACACGATTTAGTTAAATTAGGCAAACGACCATCATTAATACGTTCCTTTCCGTTTAAAAGCTGCACTCTCGGATATATACAGTTTTACTTAAAACAAGGTCTCCGAAACGGCTTCACTTCAGTCATATTAGATAAGTCACAATATGACTGATCTCAATTGTCTTGTAAACTGCCGAAAAATTTTCCATAATGCGTGCGTAACGTTTTTAGCCATAAAACATTAAAAACCGGAAATATGATAAACGGCAATCAGATCTATTTTCAGCAATCTAATGCAACAGTACAGGCTTCCAGACGTTTACTCAAAAATAAGCTTATTCTAAGATAAAAAAGACAAAAAGAATCAAAACGCTCAATCTGTGCCAGTACGGCTTAAAGTATACATACGATTGAAAGATAAGTCCATATTTATCATACAGTAACTGTTAGCCAATCACATCGTTCAATGTGCAAACTGGCTAAAATATAAGCCGTGGACAACTTATCAATGTTTTATAGCATTGGCTGTCGTGATCCAAGTTGATAGAAAATGAGAGAATATCACTTCAGGGGCTCGATTCAGCAACTTAACTTTTTGGTTCAATTTCAATTATACTGTTGCCAGAAGAATTAACAGGTTTAACATTTAATATTGAATCATTTTCACATTGAAAATAAGGAAAGCCGGTATTACTGTTTAGAAACAAGAAATACTATGGCTCCGGAACATTTTTCCAATAAATCAAGCACGTAAAGTATGGGAAATGTCTTGACGAAGTTATGATAACCGCAACGGTTTTCATTTTTCCTAGATTACACATATTTTTATCACCCACGCGAAGCACAAACAAAAATACAACACTTCGTTTCTGTTCTGTAATGTATCGATTTTGAACAAGGGACTGCTTTTAAAGTATTTTGACATGCGAACTTGTAGGAAATATAGGTATGTATAATTTGAAAAAGCTTTAACATTGAGAATATAAAGATGCGTTCAATGCATGTCATTTGTACCATTAATTCACCCTTAAGCAAAGACATTCAAGGTTTGGAAACAGTAGCCTCGGTATATGAAAAGTGTTTCATTTCTATTTTTTCGAGAAAAAAATACTCAAATGGGCCCAAAAACAACAACAACAACAAAAAGAACTTTAAAGGGGCTGGACATCGAACGGTCCCAAAATTCAGTATTAAAACAAAACAAACCAATAATTGTCAGAATGAGCTAATGTGATGCCGATAATACATTATTTTTGCAAGGTTATTTTCGATGGTGAATGGTCGAGGAGTTCAGAATGAATACGGGGATAACATCACTTGACAATACACAACAATAACGATGACCCTGATGCACAAAGTGCAAATAAATAGCATACATTTCACGGGTAACATGCAGCGCTCCACTACAACGAAGAGAGAAAACATAAATTATGCTATTTATTGGTTATTTATAAATGCTATTCCCGTTCACAAGCCGCATATAGCAGTGTATAAACAATGTCACGGTCTTGAACGGCCTTATGATGTCGTAAAAGCAGTCCCATTTATTATCCGCGTATGGCGGTCTGCATAAACAACGTTACGCTCTTGAACGGCATTATGATGTCGTAAAAACATTCATTTAATGATTCATTTACTGTTGCCACCATGGAGCAATCGGTGACAAAAAAACCTTCAAGTGATGGATAGTCGTGAAGCCTGATCAATATTTCATTGGACACATATTACTGTTAATTCATATAGTAATGTGCAACAGTAATATAACATGTATATGACGAAAAGTAAAATGAAGTTCTTATTATTTAATGAGGACTTATCTGTTCTCATGAAATAGTTGGTGGAGCTATTTAGCACTCTCTATTTATAAAATTCTCAACATATCAGCACATACTGTAACATATACTTCTGCTTGTTGCCTTGAGGCTTTCCCTGTGAGATATATAACTCTGATTTTGCCTTATAACGCAAGATTACGTAATCCTGAGAATATCAAGAAAAATCAGACAAGGCCATATGGTGTATCTTCGATAAAGCTTGCATATCGACACTTGTTGTAGACGTTCAACAGTTAAAGAGAAACAATGTCAAACCTGTGACATCCGCTTCTTTGAAATTTCTGTTTATTAATAATCTATTTTCGAGGATCTATCTCTGTCGAATCGTTTGTTTCAAATACCGTTCAATTTTTGAATTCTTCCAATTTCAAAGAATAATCAATTAAGATACTTTTGAAAGAAATGCTGGTGTTATTGCGGTTTCAAATTTTATGTTGAACTATGTCAAGATTAATGTCTGGGCCAGTTTAAATGAACACATGAAAGGCATTTTCAAAAACTTTTAAATATTTGTTGAATGTAAAGTAAAACATGTTGCTACATCCTACTATTTTGACGTAATAGCTAGATGACATGAAGTAAATCCTCAATGAATAAAAATGGGCGGAGTGAGCGTAGCAAACGAGTCCTTCTTTATCATTACGAAATTAATTCTGGTCATCTAACTAACTTAGAAAATAATTTCATTGGCTGATACATTGAAAACGCAAAATACGACATAGGGATTATGTATTGGATTAGTGGCAGTAGGCGGACCTTTAAACACCCGCAAAAGGTGAAATTATTCTTAACGATTAAGTCAAGTACTAAATGGTTGCTTATCTGCAATTTTATTGGCTAAAAATGTAGGATGCATTCTAAAGAATGTTAACACTATGGACCGTTATATGTATATATTGATCGTTTGGGCCTTTAATGCTTACTCGGGTGACAGCATTTTACCCGGTGTTTCACGGAGATAACAAAACTATGAGGTACCAAGGTCAAGAAAAAACAACACCAGGTAGAGGAAAATAACGACAACTTGTATTAAAGAAAATTGAAAAATGGGAATGTGTTTCATCAGAGAATAATTAAAACAATAAAAACCACTTCCAATCCTGCAACTATTTGTTTATATTAATATCTAATGTATCTTTTATAAAATACATTTGCATTTGTTAACTTGGTAGAAACCGGAACTGATGTCAATTTGAAATATCGTAAGAATGTTGACCCCTCTTGGGTTCGAACCAATAATCAGTAAGGTGACAGGCCGACACCCCGATTCAGCTAAACCATCTGCATAATTACGTTTTTGCATAACAGATGAAGTAGCATCGTAGCTTAGCCATCATTAAAGGCGATTACTGCGGCGTTAAGGGGTCCAAGAGATCATCCGTTGAGCACCACTTCTCCACATGTCACTACCAAACCTCCACCAAGGTCAAAGGGGATCCCTTTTAGACCTACTGAGAATTAAAAGAACAGAATTCTCTCATAAGCACCATTTGTAATAATATTTAATAACGAACATTAATAATACAAATGGGACTAATGTTTTATTCTAGCAAAATAATTTATTAGAAACTATGGAAGTTCACTATGACGAGGTAGAGTGTCACGCACAAGACCGAATTCTGTATCTCAAATGTCTTAGTCAAGGTAATAGGTCAAAGGTAGAAATGATCATGTCCGAGCTATATCTTGACCATGCATTGAAGGATTTTCAAAAACTTGCCATGGAGGTTCACCACGATGAGGTGGCGAGTAGCAATCAAGACCCTTGTCTGTACCTTAAAGGTTAGGGTCAAGGTTAGAGGTCAAAGGTTAAAATTGTCCTTTTTCTGTCTGTATCTTTACCAACCATGAATGATAGGATTTTCCAAAATAACCTTGAAGGTTCACCATGATGAGGCGGCATGTCGCGCAAAGGACCCAGGTCGTGAAAGGTCAAGATTAAAGGTGAAAGGCTGAAGTGATCCTTGTTCTCGCTGTATCTTGACCATGCATTCTTGGATTTTCAAACAAACTTGCCATGAATGAACCCTGTGAGGAGGAGGAGGTCGCGTGTCGCGCATTAGACCCAGGGCGTTACCTCTAAGGTCAAAGATAGGGTTAAAGGTCAAATGTTGAACTTAAAATTGTCCGGGCTGTATCATAACACTGCCATGAAGGTTCACCGTAATGAGGCGGCGCTCACAAGAACTTAAAGGTCAAAGGTTGAAATGATCCTTTTTCGGTTTTCATCTTGACCATGCATTATAGGTTTTTAACAACAATGGCCAGAAGGTTCAACATGATAAGGCTGTGTGTCGCAATTAAGACGTCTATTGTCAACATGAGTACTGGTTATAACACTGGTCTAGACTAAGCCTTATCCGAGCTGTATCCGATGCATTATAGAATTTTTCAAAAACAAAATTTCCATGGAGGTTGACCATGCTGTGGCATAGTTTCACAGGTATACTTATTGTTTAAAATCATGTTCTTCTGTGTAAGGATTGCATGGAAAGGAATTTAGTCTGGATCAAAGATTCTTTCAATGGGATCAACATTTCGCAATTTGGCTTCAGTTTAATTCTACGTTGTATTTGAAATACTTAAGTTAAATCGCGTTGTTCAAATTGAAAGACACTATGTGATACTGAATTTAATATTTGCTTTTGTAATAAAGATGCGTCTGTGTTTGTATGTTTGATGATTCCAATTATATAAATTATGTACCTTGTCATAAAACAAAATATGGAAGGCAAAAGCTTTATATGGAATTGCAACTCGTGCATCAGAAGAAAATAAATAAATAAACATTTTCAATTTGTTCATTTACTGAATAACTATTTTCTCCATTTAAATTTTATAAAATACAGTGCTTAAGTAGACCAGTCTTATTCGCTAAATTTATATTTTATTTGATTATAAAATAAATTAATGATTTAAAACAGTCGCTTATTTATAAAACTATTAAATTGTGCAACTATAAAAACACTAAGTATTCTGTGTATGTCGATACAAGAACACGTGTTGGGTGCTAATGAAAGCTGGGAATCACACTATCATCAACATAATTCTCTTCTCAACTTTTATACCGTTATACAGCCATTAATCTTCATTATCCATTTGAGTTGGAACACTCTCATCATAAGCGAAACATATCCTCTTTATTTTGTTAATTAATTACAAAATACCAGAATTACCTAATAAAAGAAGGAATAACGAATGTAAATTAGCAAAGTGGAGGCATCTGCTTGTGATTCTAATTCAAATTGTCGTTTCACGCATTTGAAGAGGTCATGATGTGTTTATTCCTGGGCCTCTAAAATCTCTCTTTCATTTCCTAGATAAAAAAACAAATCCTGTACCGAATAACCCACTAAAGTACTTGACTATGATTGATATTTCAATCGGTTTTTCAACAAAAGCCCTACTAAAAATGCGTTTCGTAGGATGGCTGTAGCATCAAGTAAACAATGTCTTGATTGACATTATTTTAAACGATGTAAAATTTGGTAAGTATTGATGTACCCAAACATGTAGAAGGTCAAAATAGGACAAGAACTGTCTGTATTGCTATTTTGCCAAATTTTTAGACACGCGCGATACTTCTTCGACCCAAATCTTGGAACTGAAAGCAAACCACAATGTTTGATTCTAAACTACACAATCAATTCCTTGCCTTTTAAATTTCCAATAAGCTCTTGAAACCCTACGTTAAGCCGTTTTATTGAAAGTTAAAAAGCAAAAAATAGTGTGTTTTTTTGTAATCACGTTGGAGGTCTTACAGGTGCAAATTGTTTTATTTACAATTCTGCGCAGATACTTTAATTCAACTGTCATGATCAACGTGGATTGCATTTAATAATTATTTCAAAAACACAACACTCTGGTGTTTCTCAATAGACCTGAAGGCATCGGAATACTCAAATTCGTCGGTGAGAAACAAGTTAGACAGGCGGCAGATGAAAAATCTCAATATTAATAAACATGTTAGACCTAAACATGACCTTTTCGTTCTTCCGGAATGCTGTGACTTCAATCCGTGTAGTATGTAAGAAATAGCACATGAAGAGATTGAGTCCAATAAAACGTATTTCTCTTCATTGAAATATATTTTTGAAACACAAGGATGATGTAAACTCCATATTTTAGATAAATGTGCCGAAAATAACTGATTACAACATGTTTCAATGATAACATGTCTGAAATTTGAATTAAAACCTACATTGTACTGTGCCATGTTATTTATAACTTCGCTGATCTATTTTCGTAATAATAAGATAAACTTAATGATATCTAAATACGTAATCAATGTTGACATTTTATAATTCTGCAAACATTCCAATCCAAATATATCTATAAAATTACTTTATTTCGTTGTATGAGCCTTACTAACGGGAAGCGATTCCATTAAAGTCGAATTATATTATATTTCATGCTAGTTCATTATTAAGTATATTTCAATAAGCACTAGCTATCTTAGTGTAGATGCGTATGTCTCTATAATAGGCATTGTACATGAGTGAACTTCAAAAATAACCCACTCAATAAAACAAACGAATGGCTAAATGCAACTTTGGCGGTCGTTACCGTCTGGGGCCTGCTACAATACAGAATCAGACTCCATCTTGCAATCAAATTTCTGGACAAATGAGCGCAAACACACAAAAACGCAACAACAACATGAATATAACAGTTCTGGGATCGTAACATTTATCAATTATATATATACATATTTATAATATCGCACATAAAACCAATACTTTGTATAGAAAAATATAACTGTAAGAAAATAAGACTGATCCAATATATATTATCAAAGGTTTTCGTTAATGTTAAAAGCGAGGTTGTAGTTATCACGCTTTAACCCAAGACACTAAATGGTCCTCCACCGATGGTTTCTATAGACAGCCATTCTAAAACGACTTTATTTTCGCATTTGTATAGTCAGTGTATATTTTAATGAAACGTCTTTTGGAAATGGTTATATATTACTTCGCATTTTATTCGCAATGAAACAATGTTGCCGTAAGCTGGTTAATAATAATGCCAAATTATTTTTTTAAAGCACTTGAAGATATTTACTACTTCTAATGTTTATTTTTTCTTGACATGTCATTGTTTTTAGTGTTTATTATGTTGCTTTATCAAACGCTATTTATGGTATCATTTTAGAATTGATCTAAACAATTTCAGAAACGTTCATTGAGACACGCAAATTAATGAAATAACGGCTTCATTACAATTTATATCATGTGTAGAATACAGAGAAAATGACGTTTGTTCTGTTTAAAAGTACACCGACCTGAACTAAGTACAGTTGGAGCAAAGAACAATGTTTTTTTTTTATTTTGGCTAAACTGTATCAGACAGAAGTGTTATTAATTTTTACAATGTTGGGATGTTTTTTGTTCCTTTTTCGCTTAAACGTCTTGACTAAAAATGATAAAAAGGGAAAAGGAGTACTTTATCGGCTTAATGCATTTTCGGAAGGCCAAAACACAAGACGTGTATGTACGAGTTGAAATAGAGCGACCAAACGACGCCATTCATTTATACGACACGTTTTCCGGCTCTCCATTTACAAACTTTTTAATACCAGATTATATTTTGAGTTTTCATATCATGACATATTAGACTGAACTGTTCACATATCTTAGTATCCCATTTAAAATTATTTGTATCACTATTTTTAACCAAGAGTTATATTAATTAGTTTCATACATTAAGTACAGTGAACAACTATATCCGTATGTTATTCTTTGTACTTACGTAATTTCACTTTATTTGGTAGAAATTCATCGGCTACAGCGGTCTTTGCCTCTATACCTAATGACACCCAGGCCTGATTTTTTCTGTTATTTCAGGCACTCAAAATGTACCAAAATAAACCCATAAACAGTAAATCGGACGGTTAAATGAGAAACAATTTAATTTATATTGTCATTTATTCTGAAATGGAGATTTGCAAAGTCATTCGGATACATGAAAAGCAATTATTTTTCAAGAAATCAAAAACGAAAAATATGGGAAATGTCTCTATGGAGTTATGCGTACATTCACGGTATTTATTTTTTGAGATTACACACATTTTAATTCCCTACACAAAAGCATTATGTTTTACCATTACTAAACCAATGTAAATCGGACGCGGCCTTAGCAAAAGTGTATATGAATTCTATAGAAACACGTCCAGTAGTCAAAATTGTATATATAAGCCATAAATGACACAGGCCCAAAACCAGATACACAGAACAATAACACACACGTCCACAAACAACTTACACCATATAGAATGTATAAAACTAGCGGTGTCTATAGAGGAATGTTGTGGTTCCGCCTTGGAGCGGTCACCAAAATGTAATTTTACTTCTGATATAAACTAGTTTCCGTAAACAACCTCACATTAATCCCAACACTCCGGAATAAGGAAAAAACGTGAATGGCAAATCTTATCCAAGTGTGCATTAACTTGAGCAAATTTAAGAATGAAACAAATGATGATAAAAAGTAATCGATAAACCTCACGTACTTTTATGATTAGGGACATAACTCTCTCTACAGCTATAAGAATGCGAGTCAGAGTACCTAATGCAATCTTTAGTTAAGATATGATGCACTTGTTCCAAAAAATAAAACAATAAAAATCTCTCACAGTCTGCCATAGGGATATTTTGCGTTGTGCATCGTAGTTTTGATACTGACAATGACAAAATCTTTGCTCTGACGATGATGTGAATGAATGTTTTGTAACGAAATTAACAGGCTAAAAGAACTTCCGTGCACAATTTCCGAACACTTTCGTAGCATGATTTGTTTACTCAAACGTAGACAACCTTGAAAAATAATGTTTACCCGACACAAGTGAGAAATTCCTTTACAATTTGTTCTTGGCAGACTGGATCTGTTTCTGATTTGTTTAGTATTCTTGCTGTTGACAGAAGTGCACATTCTTTCAGGCACTCAAAATGTACCAAAATAAACCCATAAACAGTAAATCGGACGGTTAATTGAGAAACAATTTAATTTATATTGCCATTTATTCTCAGATGGAGATTTGCAAAGTCATTCGGATACATGAAAAGCAATTATTTTTCAAGAAATCAAAAACGAAAAATATGGGAAATGTCTTTATGGAGTTATGTGTACATTCACGGTATTTATTTTTTGAGATTACACACATTTTTATTCCCTACACAAACGCATTATGTTTTACCATTACTAAACCAATGTAAATCGGACGCGGCCTTAGCAAAAGTGTATATGAATTCTATAGAAACACGTCCAGTAGTCAAAATTGTATATATAAGTCATAAATGACACAGGCCCAAAACCAGATACACAGAACAACAACACACACGTCCACAAACAACTTACACCATATAGAATGTATAAAACTAGCGGTGTCTATAGAGGAATGTTGTGGTACCGCCTTGGAGCGGTCACCAAAATGTAATTTTACTTCTGATATAAACTAGGTTCCGTAAACAACCTCACATTTATCCCAACACTCCGGAATAAGGAAGAAACGTGAATGGCTAATCTTATCCAAGTGTGCATTAACTTGAGCAAATTTAAGAATGAAACAAATGATGATAAAAAGTAATCGATAAACCTCACGTACTTTTATGATTAGGGACATAACTCTCTCTACAGCTATAAGAATGCGAGTCAGAGTACCTAATGCAATCTTTAGTTAAGATATGATGCACTTGTTCCAAAAAAATAAAACAATAAAAATCTCTCACAGTCTGCCAGGGATATTTTGCGTTGTGCATCGAAGTTTTGACACTGACAATGACATAATCTTTGCTCTGACGATGATTTGAATGAATGCTTTCTAACGAAATTAACAGCCTAAAAGAACTTCCGTGCACAATTTCCGAACACTTTCGTAGCATGATTTGTTTACTCAAACGTAGACAACCTTGAAAAATAATGTTTACCCGACACAAGTGAGAAATTCTTTTACAATTTGTTCTTGGCAGACTGGATCTGTTTCTGATTTGTTTAGTATTCTTGCTGTTGACAGAAGTGCACATTCTTTCTGAATGGGATGTTCACCTACAGTCCCAATTTCTTGTGAAATGCTGATATTCGTATAAGTGGAATGCTGCACAATGTCACTCTACAATGCATTTTGTAACATAATGGAACAATGGCAATATTAAGAGACCAGATGAAGGGCGGAATAATAATCAATGAGATTGTACCCCCTCCCATTCCCCATTGATGTCCGATTTCTCCGTCATTTTCTACTCTACAGTGGTTTAACAAATACAAGTGTCGGAATACCGAAAATTAAGTGTTGTTTATATGCGTACCGCTAACTACCTCCTATGAAGCGAAAATGATATTAAATATTTATAAATAAATTGCAATGCAACGGTTATCATAGGACAATCATGAATTATTTGAAAATAACAACAAACGCATCACTTAGAAAGAAACTCTGAGTACTAAAGACTTTGTGTCCAGGAATCAGAGCTTTGATGATATAAGAATTATCCATTGTATTTTTGGTATCCTGGATTTTTCGTTTAATTTTGTCAAAGTCGAAGTGCGATTTGATTTGAACGCAAGTTGAAAGATAAATCGATACATTGGGTTGCAAAAGAAGTTAAGTGCAATAGATTCATTCTTCTGTCAAGATTGATTTGGAGGAAAATTGTAAGATGACATAGAAACGCATTGTGTATTCATGAAACATTGTAAAATAAAAACATTTACGGTATAATCTTGATTTTTTTATTTAAATAAATTTTGTTTCATAAATAGTACAATAAATCTGGTTTTCAGTCAAACTACTTGACTACACCACGCTTTGTTACTACACACTGATCAAATGAGTGACAACGCGATATGACAATACACAAAACTAAAAACTAGTATATGACAAATGGTTTCGAAATAAACGATATAACACTTTCAACTAAAAAGTAAAATAAAAAATATCCTCCTAAAATTAAAGTAAATACAAACGTTAAACTGCGGAAAAAATCCTATAAACGAATGTTTATTCCGTGATCTTCTATTCATTGTTTTTCAAGATTTTCAATTAAACCATATCAACTTAGTATTTTGGACCAAAATGCCTTGCTCGATAATTCCTGATTCAAAATGTTATGTTTTTCTTTTATAAATGGACGCATCATTGTTTGGCAACATGCAAAGAAAAGTCTTTGTTGCAATAAATATAACATGAATATTTCAACTTAACCAAAACACAATTTAGCAAATACTGGATGCTATTTGGGGGTGTCAAAATAAAGATCTGGTAACCTTAAGCTTCCAAATTCCAATCCAAATTTCAACTTGTGGCATGGACCTATAACCTCCAAGGGATGAATTAACGTAAACAAGCAAATAAATTGAAATCCTAAGAAAACAAGAAATTAAAAACTTATTAAGGTTTATTGAGTTTTCTTTCAATGTGCTCAGCTTTTCTTGAAAAGCTTTTGATATTAACAAAAGCTCAATTGGCACTAGAAAAGTTAAACACAAGTTTGTCGGAGAATAATTAAAACGAAACTTCACGGATAATCCAATTAGTATACTTAGTGCAATCAATCTGGCTCGATTCAGCTTACTGTATTATAGCAATAGGACAAAATAGCAGTATCATTTTAGATAAACTTCAATCACTGGAAATTCTCATGATTGAATTGAGAAGGTCGCAATCAAAACGGGTCCACAATCGGAACCATTCGAACGTAAGCATATATCAGAAACAGCAAATGTTCTGTTACACCTTGCTCCAATTAGATATGTTATCTGAAAAGTATAATTTAACCCCGGATGTGAAATTAAGGGTGGTTTGAAAAACCAACACACTTTCACAGAAACAGTTTTTTTAATTTGTGAAACATCTTGATTGACCAATTTGCTCGTGAGACTGAATTTTACTTTTTTTCACGACCCAAACACCGTATATGGGGACAAAGTTCCTCTTTTGTAATAAACATTAAACACATTGAAGAAAACACAACAGTGTACACGGAAGAACAATGCAATGATATTGTTAAAAATGCAATTCAAGTAGATCGACCATGTTCAGCCATTTTTTAAATCACAAACCATTTCACGGAGATGGAAGTAGCTAATGGTCTGAAATGTATAAGCATGCTTTCATTCACTGTCATTTGTTAATAAATTGGAAAAAGGCATGTGACACTGAGTAATCACTTCCATTTTCGATGAATGAATGAATGAATGAATGAATGAATGAATGAATGAATGAATGAATGAATGAATGAATGAATAAATGAATGAATGAATGAAAGAATGAATGAATGAATGAATCAATGAATGAATGAATGAATGAATGAATGAATGAATGAATGTATGAATGAATGAATGAATGAATGAATGAATGAATGAATGAATGAATGAATGAATGAATGAATGAATGAATGAATTTGTTAATTAACAAACATGTCTCATTTTACGAGGATTTATCTGTTCTATTAAATTAATAGGTGAAGACATTAAGAACTTTCTGTTTAATAGCAGTACATGCAGTAGCATACACATTATCTTGTTACGTAGGCGTTTTCCTGTGAAAATATAACTATCATTTTCGTCAGTATGCAAGATTAAATAATCCTGAAAATACCAAACATATCTGACAAGGCCATATGGTGTAACATCATTATAGCTTGCGTATCGATAATTAATGCAGACGTTCAACAGGTACTATGAATTTATGTCAAATCTGTGCTGTAAATATTTGAACGATGAGGGGAACATTAATTCCTTCGGGAATTCTGTTTAATTTGGATCCGATGATCTATCAATGCTAAATAGCTTGTTTCAAATACCGTTGGTTTCTCGAATTCTTGAAATTTCAAAGAGATCATCAATCGAGATATTTTACAATGAATGCGGAAGTTCTTGCGGTTTTAAATATTATCCTTACCGATATTAACTGATATTTCCTGGCAAGACAAATTGAAAAACTGAAAGGCGTTTTCAAGTAAAATGAACTACAATTACATTTGTATTTTTAGAATGTCAACTCGCATGGACCGTTTCATGTATATTTTGGTCGTTTTGGCCTATAATTCTTACTCAAGTCTCTGTATTCAGCACGAAGCCCCACGCATATATCAAAACTCAGAGGTACCAACATCACACCAAAACTTCAAGGTAGCATAGTTTATTCCGATTCCTTCAGATTGGATCAAGTGCAATTGAAAATGTGTTTTGATGTTAATGAGTTACCGATGTGTTTTATCGACCGGTTCAAACAAAAAGTAATTTAATTTTGATTCAATATCTAATGATTAAGACTGATTGTCAATCTGAAAAAATGTTAAGTATCTCGAAAGGAAGTGTGTAATATCAATGAATACATATATGTATTAATAAATTATGTCAATATGTACAAAATAATAATAACAACAGCTAATTATGGAACAGGTTTACTGTCAACAGAGTCACAAAATGGAACCGGATACCAGCAACGGCTTCATACTTCTGTTACGTATTAAGCTATATTGTGTGTTACATTTGGTCTGATATATTTGACAGAAACTGGAACTGATGTCAATTTAATATCATTATAAAGTTAGTTCTGGTTGGCCTAGAAACTGAGACCAGCTAAGTGTGATTACCTTAAACACTTATTCATTATTATTAACCATCTCATCTCAATTTAATATAATGCTTTTTTGGGTTTCTTTTAGATACAAATGAAAGAGCTTCACCTTAGTCATCATCAAAGCCGACATACTGAGGCGTTTAGGGATCATGGATCCTTCGATGCGTCCAACTGCTCCTCCGCTCACCACCAAAACCCCACTGAGGTTAAAGGTGATGGCTTTTAGATCACGCGATATCACCAGAATTCTCTCAGAAGTACCAGGTATAAACTACACATACTATATCACGTTTGAATGATATTTTAATTAAAGGAACGTATGTAGCAAACAACCATATCAAATTGTCACGAAATCAATTTTGTAAACCGGAATCTTGATATATGCATGTAAAATATTTTGTTGACGGCAAATAAGTTACCTATTTGATAGGACTGTCGTCCTAAAAGCAACAGTGGGCAATAAAGAGATAAAATTAAAACGCTTGGCTGATACGGACGTTGATTTAAATGAAACTTCGCACAGTACGTTTTTGAATTCTGAATTCTATCAGTATCAAATAAGAAATGCCACCCATTGTTACAATCGAACAATTTACTATATTTTATAATCTCAGCTACGGCCGCAGACACTCACACAATTTAGTTTGAGCTCTCCGACATTTCGTCTGACAATCGAACGGTTATAGACATGGTTAATTTACTCGTGAGACTCAAATACAAGAAGAAAAGAAATCAAAACAGTTTGGATTTCCAGTCGGTCAAATCATCGGATAAAAACAACATTGATTTGAAGAAGAGCAAAAAAGACAGACGTCGAAAGCTTTTTTTGGAAATCAAGCTTACGGTGTACACATGTACTCATATACAAGGTAATTATTCGTTTACCAAACTATGTTAGGCGAACGGTGTAAGTAGTATTGAATCTCGTAGACAAGATAAAAATATAAGAAAGAGACGGTTACACGTTCAATTTAAAGCATATGTAAAAACAAAAACGCTTACTTATTAAACTAGTATATAATGCTAAATAATATTAACACTATACATTTTGATACTAGAAACTAGCTGGACGCCAATGAACTCTAGGGCTTAAACTGTCATAAACATAACTCTCTATTTCAATTTTATACAGCTATACAATTACTAATCATAATTATACAAATTTGTTGGATCAGTATTACCACAAGCAAAATATATCCCCTACAATTAGGTAATATATTAAAAAAGCCATAATTACCTCATAATAGATGGAAACACGTTGCAAATATGCACAGTTGTTGTAAGATCCGAAGGTATTGCTTGTGTTTCTTATTCAAGGTGTTATTTTACGCACTCTACGCATGCTACTAATGCATATTCAATTCATGTGCCTCTTAAAACGCAAAAATGCAATTTTGGAAACTCCCGAACTTGGTATAAATTAATATTTATTCCATATTCTACCTTTACGTATATGTTACAGTTCAGTTTGGCAATCTACGTAAAATGGAGCGATCTCGCGGGTCGAGGAAACTCGCACCAATTTTCGTCGAGTGCTAAAATGAAGTCTAGCTTGTTTGCTGCTCGCACTTAATTGACCTGATAGCTCCGTCATTTGTGTAGTCACGTGGTATTTTGGCGCGACACTAAACACCCAAGGGGTAAGTTTCATTAAATAAGTGTCGGGCGATGGTAGCTTGTCGCTGCCTTGTAAATACTGTATTAAACCAAACAAAATGCATTGACGGTTTTACAAAAAACTTCATTGGTTTCGGCGGATTAGAAACCTGATTTTACTTGAGGTAACAAATGCATGGTTTTTTGTACAGTTTCAACAACAAAGTATAGTTTCTGAATGTAGTCATTACTTTTGAATTTCTTCAAAGTAATAGTACTGCAGATGGTCCTTTTGCGTGTTCTTTACTTAATGGTGTTTCAACACACGTGTTATTTCACTTCTCGTCATGTTATTTTTTTTTTTAAAGTAAACTAGTTTTCGGATTGAGCAAACCGACGAAAACACCCCCGCAGTGGGTCTTGATAGCTCCAAAAATCAGTTTCGGTTTACGTTAAACAAACGATAAACATGTTTTTTTTTATTTTATTTTTATCTGTTATAACAAATATACGGTTCGAAAAAAGACATTAAATTAAAACTAGTTTATTACCAACAAAACTGCCCTAAGACACCGAAAACCGGGACCCTTCAGCAAATGTTGATATTTGCTTAAATATCCTCTTTCAAGACTAAAATTTTCATTAGCGTTTGTAAATGTAATTATCACTTAATTACGGCTTGTTGCGTGATTGATTGATTGACATGATCACGTGACGTTATCAATGTAATGTCAAACGTCCAAATATCCTTATTACAAACTGGCTTTTCAAACTGTACACAATAATCAAAAAGTAACGAGAGAATTATTCGGGATAAGGATGGCACTTAATTATATAGATGACTTCTGGTGTGCGGGGCATTGTTGTTGGTGTATCTGGGATGTTGTGGGGTTTACGTTAGAGCTTCCGTAGTCCTTGAACATGCGCAATTATATAACTTAGTCACACGTCCCTCACGAAACACAATCAGTGTTTTCAGTTTTGAGGGGGGAAATCGAATATTAAAACATTAAAGTGTATTTCCACTAGATCATGAATGCGCTATATAAGTCAATCATATATACAAACACCGATGACTACATGCACCGTACAGATCCTTGTTTATACAGTGCAATCCGATTGGCTACATCGTTTCTAAAGCTTGGAAGAATATACACCTTCTGTAACAATTTCCTAAAGAGGGCTGATTATTCAAAGTTGGAAGGTTAGAAATGACAACATACAATGTCTTGTATGGCAGTAAAAGACTTTACTGCTTAGATTCATTAGTCGGAAAAGAAAATTGTATGTGTGTATATGCAAAATAAAAGTCTCACTAATAATTTAACATTCAAACACTTTTATTCGGTGAAGTTTTAGCGTTTCTTTTTTCTCATTTATTGTTAACATATATCAGCTTGACATTATATATTTTAGTATTTCTTTGAGAATTATGTTTTGAAATGAATAAACCTGCCCAGGATTTAACACTGAAGTCATTAATGCATGCTCTTAACTTAATAAAACAGTAAAACAGTGATTGGTCGTATTTTTGAATTATAATTTAATATTTCGTTTTTACGAAATAGGTTTTTTATGAATAAAAAAAAGTGATGCTTTGAAAACAAACTTTTAATTCCATTCGTAGCAAAATAAAAAAGGAAACACTACCAACATCGTGGAAATATGTCAAACAATTTTATGAACAATCCTGCTGCATAGGTCAGGAATGATTACTACATACATAAAATACATATTATTTGAGAACGAAATTATTTTAAAAGATGTTTAAATTGGAAAGTAATGCGGACGTTCAAAAAATGGGTGCAACTGATTGTATTGCTAAATTTCACCATGTTTAGACATGTGCGATATTTATAAGAATGTGAAACCTAAGAATTAATATCAATCTGATACAAACATATCACTATATATGACTGTAAACTAGGGAAACAATTCGATGCTTGTGTAACTATATATAATTTCTTTAAACACCTTGTGTTTTTTCGTTTTATTGCAAGTTGAAATGCCGAAATATATTTTTGTAAACGCATAGAAGGTTTAACAGGTACACACTTTTGCACTCCATTTTCTGCGCAAATGCTTCAATAATTCGCCTGTCATGAAAAACGTGGATTGCACTTTAGTATTATTTGAAAACGCAGCAGTCGTTTTTTTTCTTTATGAAAGCATCCGTCCAGAGCTTCCGACAAAAACACACCTTAAATATCAGGGACGATTCCTTGGAGCGGACGAGACTAGTTATATTGGCGACAGATGAAACATCTCAATATTAATAAACTATGCAAGACAAAAGCATAAAAACTTCAATCCGTATTGTTCGTACGAAATATCACATGAAGAGATTGATTCCAATCAAACGTATTTCCCTTTATTAAAATATATTCTTGAAACACAAGGATGATGTAAACTACATATTTTACATCAATGTGCCATTGCCGATAAAAAGTTTCAATGATAACATGTCTGACATTTAAATTAAAACCTACATTATATGCTACATTTCATTCACCGTGGCATGTTATGTATAACCTGGCTGATCTTTTTTCGAAATAATAGGATAAACTTGATGATATCTGAATACATAATCAATGTTGACATTTCAGAAATCTCAAACATTCGAATCAAAATATATCTCCAATATTACTTTTTTCATTCTTTGTATGAACCCAACTGACAAAAAGCAATTCCTATTATAGCCGAATAATGTGATGTTTAATGATATCTAATAATTTAGCACACTAAATTAAACCGAGCTATTGCAGTGTTTGTGCTAATGTCTCTATGCAAGGCAATTCCTGTGTAATCACTCTCAATCAAAGCCCACTCAATCAAATTTAGTTATTAACTAAATTCTACTTTGGCGGTCGTTATCGTCTGGGGACTTCTTTAGTACTGTATCAGACTCCATCTTGCAATCCAATCGTTGGAGAAATAAGCGCAAACAGTACTGTAGTATGAATTAAGCATACAAATTGAAAACTTAAATATGACGACTGTGGAGTCATGTATCACGTTTCAGTCCGCTACAGATGGCTCTCTACAGATGGCTCTCTCCAGGTACCCATTCTAACACGACTACGTTTTGATTTTCTATTTTTGAAATAACTCTTTTACAAATGGTCATATACCACGTCGCATTTAATTCGTAATGAAACCATGTTATATTACGATCGTTTTTTGAATGTCTTTTTCTAAACGAAGTGCTTTGCTTGCCAGTTTTGGCAAAATGATATTTATATTCTGCAATTTTTTTGTACTCTTACGATTTACCTAAAATAATTCATCTTACGATATGCCGCCGTTCGCTCGTTAATAAGATTGCTAAAATATATTTGTATAGCACTTGAAGTTATGTATAACTTCTTATATACATTTTATTTCCTTATATTCCTTTAACTTTAACTATGTACTGAAATGCATTACTTTGATTTGTGTCCTTATAACCAGCATGTTTATACCATTAATAAATAACATCATATATGCTACGTCGGAGGGCATTTTTTTGCTTAAAATGAAGACTTTAAATAGACCGAAACTGTTTTGTTTTTTAAATTATCGAAATCTTTTCCGAGGCTTTTCGTCGGTTCGTTCCATCCGAAAACTATCACACATTGAAAAAAAAACAACAGCATGAAAGCCAGTGATCCAACACGATTTATTTAAAATAAGCGAATGGTCATCATAAATAAGTTTCTTTCCCTTTAAATGCTTCTTGTAAACTGCCAAAAGTTTGATTTTTTCATAATGCGTTACTAACGCTTTTAGCCATAAAACATCAATTAACGGAAATATGATTAACGGCAATCAGATCTTTTGTCAGCAGTCTTATATATTACGGACCAAGCTTCCAGACATTTACACAACAGCTCATTCGAAGATAAAAAAAGATAAAAAAAAAGAATCACTGCGTACCAATACACCCTTAAACAATGACATTCAAGGTTTGGAAACAGCGGCCCCGGTTTACAAAAAGTATTGTATTGATCTTTTTTACATGAACTAATTACTCAAATTGGCCCGAAAACAACAACAACAAAATGAACTTAAAAGGGGATAGATATCGAACGGTCCCAAAATTCAGTATTAAATCAAAACAAGCCAGGAATTGTCAGAATGCGTAAATATGATGCCGATAATACATCATTTTTGCGAGGTTGTTTTCGATGGTGAATGGTCGAGGATTTCAGAATGAATACAGGGATAACATCACTTGACAATACACAACCATAACGATGACCCTGATGCACGAAGTGTAAATGAATAGCATTATTTTCACGGTAACATGCAGCGCTCCATTACAACGAAGAGAGAAAACATAAATTATGCTGTTTAATGTTTATTTATAAATGCTATTCCCCATTACAAGCCGCGTATAGCAGTGTAAAAACAATGTCAAAGGCATGAACGGCCTTATGATGTCGTTAAAGCAGTTCCGTTTATGAACCGCGAATGGCAGTCTGAATAAACAATGTCACGCTCATGAACGGCCTTATGATGTCGTAAAAGCATTTCCTTTTATGAACCACGTTTGGCGGTCAGCATAAATAATGTTACACCCTTGAACGGCCTTATGATGCCGTAAAAGCATTCCCGTTTACGAACCGCGTATGGCAGTTTGTATAAACAATGTCACGTTCTTAAGAGCATTGAATCATTTCATGTTGCCACCATTGAGCATGCGGGGACATAAAAAACCTTCACGAGTGTATCAAGTGATGGATAGTCGTGAAGCCTGAGCAATATTTCATTATACACAGATTACTGTTCATTCATATAATACTGTTTAACAGTAATATAACATTTATTTGACGATAAATTAGATGGAGTCCTTATCATTTAATGAGGATTTATCTGTTCTCATAAAATAGTTGGTGGAATCATTAAAATTCTCAACATATCAGCACAAACTGTAACATACAATTTTGCTTGTGGCCTTGAGGCAAACCATTTCCCTGTGAAATATATAACTCTGATTTTGTTTGATTATGCAAGGTTACGTAATTTCAATAAAAATATGAACAATCAAACAAGGCCATATGGTGTATCTTCGGTATAGCTTGCATATCGACCCTTGATGAAGACGTTCAACAGGTAAAGAGAAACAATGTCAAACTTGTGATGAAAATGTGTGTAAAATGAGTGGATGCATCCGCTCCTTTGAAATTTCTGTTTAATCTATTTTCGAGGATCTATCTCTGTCGAATCGTTTGTTTCAAATACCGTTCAAGTCTTAAATTCTTCAAATTTCAAAGAATAATCAATAAAGATATTTTTGAAAGGAAAGCTGATATTCTTGCGGTTTCAAATTTTATGTTGAATGATGTAAAGACATTTGTCTGGGCTAATTCCATTGAACAACCGAATGACATTTTCAAATACCTTTAAATATTTGTTTTAATACAAGTAAAACATATTGATACATCATATTATTTTGGCCTTTAATGACTACTCGTGTAACAGCATTCTGCCCGGTGTTTTACGCATATACTCGGAGGTAACGTCAAGAAGAAACAACTCCAGGTTGAGTATTACCACATCATCTTGCATTAAGCAAATTAAAAATTGTGAATACGCTTCAACAGAGAATTATTAAATAGATCGAAAGCACTTCCATCCTGTATCTCTAATGTCATGGTCAAGGTAAGAGGTCAAAGGTGAAAAAGATCCTGTCAGGGCAATATATTGACCATGCATTATAGGATTCTCAAAAAGTTGCCCTGAAGTTTCACCATGATGAGGTGGTGTGTTGCAATCAAGACCCATATCTGTACCTTAAAGGTCAAGGTCAATGTTAGAGGTCAACGGTTGGAATGGTCCTTGTTTTGTCTGTATCTTGACCTACCATGAATGATTACTTAAAAACACCTTGCTTTAAAGGTTCAGCATGATGTGGCGGCATGTCGGGCACGAGACCCATGTCCTAAAGGTTAAGGTCAAGGCTAGAGGTTGCTGTATCTTGACCATGCATTATAGGAATTTCGAAAAAACTCACCATGAAGAAACCCTAAGTCATACTAACAGGTCAAAGGTTGAAATGATCCTTGTCCGGACTGTATCTTGACTATGCATTATAGGTTTTCGACAACAATTGCCATGAACGTTCCACATGATAATTCTGTGTGTCGCACTTAAGAGTTTAATTGTCAACATGAGTACTGTTAATAACACTGTTTTAAAATTATCCGATGCATTATAGTATTTCTAAAACAAAATTTCCTTCGAGGTTGACCATGCTGAGGCATAGTTTCACAGGTACACGTTTAGTTTAAAATCATGTTAGTCTATGTAAGAATTGCATGGAAGAGCATTTAGTCTTGGTCAAAGGTTCTTTCCTTAAGACCGACATGTCAGTTTAATTCTACAACGTTTTATTTGAAATACTAAAATAAGATTGCGTTGTTACAATTGAAAGACACTACGCGATACTGAATTTAATTTTTGCTTTTGTTGCAAAGATGCGTCTGTGTTTGTATGTTTGATGATTCCAATTTTATAAACTGTTGATATTCTGTCTATAAACAAACATGCAATGTACCTTGTCATAAAACAAAATATGGAAGGCAAAAGCTTTATATGGAACTGCAACTCGTAGATCAGAAAATTCATTTACTTAATAACCTTTTACTCCTTTTAAATTTTATAAAATACAGCGCTTAAAGGGACTGTGCTCCAGATTGGAACCCAAAAAAGTTTTTTTGTGTAATGAATCTCAGGACAATGTTTTAATAGAATGTGTTACGCTTTGTATCATAATTGGATTGCAGTTTATAATTATTTGAAAACACAGCCCTGTTTGTTTTCCCTCAATAGACCATAGACATCGGAATACTTAAATTCGTCACTTAGAGCTTCCATCAATAACATACCCTCGTTATCTGGGAATGACCTTTCAGCGGACGAAACAAGTTGACTTGACGGCAGATGAAAAATCCCAATATTAATAAACTACGCAAGACATAAACACGAACACTTCGTTCTTCCGGAATGCTGTGACTTCAATCCGTGCTGTTTGTAAGAAATATCACATGATGAGTTTGGTTCCAATCAAACGAAATTCCCTTCAATAAAATATATTCTTGAAACCCAACGATGATGTCAACTCCATATTTCAGATCAATGTGCCATTGCCGATAATTACTGATTACAGCAAGTTAAAATAATAACATGTCTGACTTTGAAATTAAAACCTACATTAATGATGCACATCATCCACCGTGCCATGTTAATTATAATCTGGCTGATCTATTTTCGTAAGAATAGAATTTACTTTATGATATCTGAATACGTAATCAATGTCGCCATATCAGGATTCTGCAAACATTCAAAACCAATTTTTTTTGCAAAATTACTTTATTTCGTTGTATGAATCTCACTAACGGGAAGCGATTCCAATATAGCCGAATAATATTATATTTAATGATATTTCATTATTAGGTATATTTTAGTAAGCGCTAGCTATCTTAGTGTAGATGCTTATGTCTCTATAATAGGAATTGCCCATGAGTGAACTTCAAAAATAACCCACTCAAAAAAAACAATGAATGGCTAAATGCATTTTTGGCGGTCGTTATCGTCTGGGGCCTGCTACAGTACTTAACCAGACTCCGTCTTCCAATCAAATTTCTGGAGAAATGAGCGCAAACATTCAAAAACGCAAGAACAACATGAATTTAACAGTTCTGGAATCTTAACATATTTAAATTATATGTATATATTTTTTTATAATATCGCACATAAAAGCAATACTTTATATAGAAAAAATATAACTGTCAGAAAATGTAAGACTGATCCAATATACTTTTATCAAAGATACCGTTCATGTTAAAAGCGAGGTTGTAGTTTAGTATCACGCTTATACCTAAGACCCTAAATGGTCCCCTACCGCTGGTGTTCTCCATTCTTAAACGACTTTTCATATTTGTATGATCAGTTTATATTTTTGCAGCGTCTTTTGGAAATGGTCATATATTAAGTCGCATTTTATTCGCAATGTAGCCGTAAGCTCGTAAATAAGATTGCCATTATGTAATTGTAAAGCACTTAAAGTTATGTGTTACTTCTTATATATATATATATATTTTTCCTTGACATGGCTTGTTATTTTATTCTTTATTATGTTGCTTTTTCAAACGCTATTTTTTAAATGATTTAATCGATTTCAGAAACGTTCATTAAAACAGGTAAATAACTGAAAGAATGGCTTCATTGCGAGTTTTATCACGTGTAGAATAAAGAGAAAATGACTTTCGTTCCGTTTAAAAGTACATTGACCTGAAATAAGTACAGTTGGAGCAAAGCGCAATGTTTTGTTATTTGGCTAGACTGTTGCAGTCAGAAGTGTTTTTCAATTTTCACAATGTTGGCATATTTTTTTCCTTTTTCGCTTCAACGTCTTAACATAGTGTTAAGACTAAAACATGATAAAAAGGGAAAAAGACTACTTTATCCGCTTATTGCGTTCTTGGAAGGCCTTAACACAAGACGTGTATGTGCAAGTTGAAATAAAGCGACCTCACTTTTTCACTTTATTAGGTAGAAATCCATCGGCTACAGCGGTCTTTTCCTCTGTAACTAAAACTAATGACACCTAGATGGCCTGATGTTTTTTTCAACAAATATTTCAATCTCTCAAAATGTAGCAAAATGAACCCATAAACAGTAAATTGGACGGTAAATTGAGAAACACTTTTATTTCATATTGTCTTTTATTTTTAAATTGGGGATTTGCAAAGTCTTTCGGATACATGAAAAAGCAATTATTTTTCAAGAAATCAAAATCGGAAAGTATAGGAAATGTCTTTATGGAGATACATGCATTTTATCCCCTACACAAAAGTGTCATGATTTACCATTACTAAACCCAAGTAAATCGGACGCGGTCTTTGCTTAAGTTTACATGAAAAACTACATAATCAAGTCCAGTAGTCAAACTTGTATATATAAATCATAAATGGCACAGGCCAAAAACCAGGTACACATAACAACAACACAAACATCCACAAACAACAAACAACATATAGAATGTATAAATCTAGGGGTGTCTATCGAGGATTGTTGGAGTACAGCCTTGGAACGGTCAGTAAAATGTAATTTAAGATTTAAACTAGTTTCCGTTAACTTCCTTACTCTGTTCCCAACACTCCCGAATAAGAAGAAACGTCAATGGCAAATCCTATCCAAGTATGCATTAACTTGAGCAAATTTAAGAATGAAACAAATGATTATAAAAAGTAATCGGTAAACCCCACGTAGTTCTATGATAAGGGACCTAACTCTCTCTCCAGCTTCAAAAATATCACCTAATGCAAACTGTTTATAAGATATGACGCACTTGTTTGAAAAAATTAAACAATGAAAATCTCACACAGTCTGCCATAGGGATATTATGCGTTGTGTATCGAAGTTTTGGCGCTGACAATGATATAATCTTTGCTTTGACAATGATTTAAATGAATATTTTTTAACGAAATAAACAGGCTAAAAAATAATAGGTTACAATATAGTGTTTGTAATTGACTGAAGGTATTTACACAAGTACGTTCCTTTCCCACCATTTTTACCGTAATAGTGAGTAAAGTACTGCTTCGGATAGTGGAATAGTGTCCCTCTTTTCATTGCCATGCTGATGTAAATTGTACTTCGTGAATTAGTTGAACCTTGGGTTATTGACAGTGCATCTCTTATAACCGTTCGTGAATGAAAAATAATACTAATTTTCACAATACAGGGACAAGCGCATTGTCCGAAATATATATATGATGACACCGAGGCAAGTGGTGCAAGACATAACTTGGATTATAGCGTCACGTCTGCAACATTGACGATGATACTGAGGGAAGGTATAAGTCACACTACATAAGTAAATACATCGTCAAAATACAACAAAGACATATACCATATGCGTTGAAATATATTTTTCAAGAAATGTTGGGGTTACCGCGAAACAGGGAGGTAACTCTTGGTTTAAACTAGATTATGTGTACTCAGAATGACAGTTGTTCAACACCAAGATTGCTTTGTTGTTTCTTGGGCTGCAATCGATACTTCAATTTCAGAACAAATGTCTTAACTCTTTTATGATTGACTATTAGTCTTATTAGGAACTATATGGACTAAATGATCAACAATTATTTCGTCACGGCAAATACGTTCAGCCAACGGCTTAAGCAACTCCATCCACAGTGTAATTCGATATTTTCTTATCCTTTGAATATTGGCCATGGCTTAGTGATTCATGAACATTGAATTCCGCCTTAAACGGCTTTAGAAAGCGTTGACACTGTTGCAACTACTATTTCTGTCAATATAACCGAGACTGTTGTGAACCTCCTTTTGATGTTTTACTGCAAGAAGGTGTTCTTTTTGTATCATATTTTATACGGAAGGTACTTTGTTTAGCACTTTGAGTGATGTATCACTATCTTGAACATGTAGAATAAAAATATTCTTTAATTCAAAGGACAATACAATGCAATTTCTTTCAGGTTTACATTTATTGCGTTTATAAAAAAGGGTTATTTTTCGGACAAACGACATTTAATAATATAGGGACCTTATAATACTTGAACTCCCTGCTGGGCAAGCAATGAATACGTCTAGTTGTAAAGATTATTGAATAGATGTAATATTTACGCGAAACTATGTAAGAGCAATGTTACATTTTTATGAATCGTATTATTATCATGGCGGCTTATCAGAGGAGGAGAAAAATAACAAATACTATGAAGGCGGAATGTTTCCAACGTATTGGAAGTCGCGCCTCAACAGCGTTGGGATGTCTGATAGGCTTTAGGCTTCACGGAAGCATCTGCTTATGTGATTATGCTTCCATTGAACATGCGGGGACATGGAAAAGACCGACAAGAGTGTAAATAGTGTTGGATTGCTGTGAAGCCAATGACTTATTTTATCGGAGATTAAACACGGTTGGATCATAGATTATTGCGTAACAGAAATTCAACATTTATTTGGAGGTAAGAACATTCATAACGTTGAACTATTTATCTAACTATTTAAAAGAACAAAACGTGCTTCTGATACAAACACTTAAGTAGAAAAATACATAACACTAGTTTTTATATCAAGATATATATTCTATTTAGGCGTTATCAAAGCGATTCGATTAAAGATCAAAGATCACACTTGCTAAAGTTAGTGCAAATAATAAAAAATAATGGAATAAACTTAATATTTCATTAATAAAAATAAATATAAAAAGGTAAAGAAGAAATATTAAAAAATATGAATAAATGAATGAATAAATGAATGAACGAACGAACGAACGAACGAACGAACGAACGAACGAACGAACGAACGAACGGACGAACGAACGAACGAATGAATGAATTATTGAATTGATGAATTAATGAATTAATTAACTAATTAATTAACAAACATATCTTATTAAACGAGGATTTATCTGTTCTAGTAAAGTCATTAAGCCCTCTCTGTTTAATAGCAGCACATGCAATAGCATACATATTTGCTTGTTACACGGGCGTTTTCCTGTGAAAATATAACTATCATTTTCGTCAGTATGCAAGATTACATAATCCTGAAAATACCAAACATATCTGACAAGGCCATATGGTGTAACATCATTATAGCTTGCGTATCGATAATTAATACAGACGTTCCACAGGTACTGAGAATTTATGTCAAACCTGTGCTGTAAAATATTTTAACGAAGAGGGGAACATTAATTCCATCGGGATCTATTACTGCTAAATCGCTTGTTTCAAATTCCGTTGATTTCTCGAATTCTTGAAATTTCAAAGGGATCATCAATTGAGATATTTTTACAATGAATGCGGAAGTTCTTGCGGTTTTAAATGTTATCCTAACCGGTATTAACTGATATTTCTGGGCAAGATAAATTGAAAAACTGAAAGGCGTTTCCAAGTAAAATGAACTACAACTACATTTGTATTTTCAGAATGTCAACTCGCATGGACCGTTTCATGTATATTTTGGTCGTTTTGGCCTATAATTCTTACTCGAGTCTCTGTATTCAGCCCGAAGTTCCACGCATATATCAAAACTCAGAGGTACCAACATCACACCAAAACTTTCAGGTAGCATAGTTTAATCCGATTGCTTTAGATGAAGTGAAATTGAAAATGTGCTTTAATAATAAACAGTTGCCGATGTGTTTTATCGACCGGTTCACATAAAAAGTAATTTATTTTCCATTAAATATCTAATGATTAAGACTGATTAATTGTCAATCTCAAAAAAATGTTTAGTAAGTATGTCGAAATAAAGTGTGTAATGTCAATGGATATTAATAAATAATGTCAATATGTACAAAATAATAATAGTAACAGCTAATTATGGAAAAGGTTTACTGTAAACAGAGTCACAAAATCAAACAGGATACCAGCAACGACTTCATACTTATACTTTTTAAGGTGTATTATGTGTTACGCGTGATCTTATATATTTGACAGAAACTGGAACTGTTGCAAATTTAATAGCATGATAAAGTTAGTTCTGGTTGGCCTCTAAACCAGGACCAGCTAAGTGTGATTACCTAAAACACTCCTCGCCTATTAACATCTCACCTCAATTTAATGCTTATTTGTTTTTTAGATACAAATCAAAGAGCTTCGGTACTTAGCCATCATTAAGGCCAACATACTGAGGCGTTTAGGGATCATGGATCCTCCAATGCGCCCAATTGTTCCTCCACTCACCACCAAACCCCCACCAATGTCAAAGGTGATGGCTTTTAGATCACGAGATATCACCAGAATTCTCTCGGAAGTACCAGGTATAAACTACATATAATATATACCGTTTAAGGAACGTATGTAGCAAACAACTATATCATTTAGTCACAAAATCAATTTTGTAAACACAGAATCTGGATATATGCATGTAAAATGTTTTGTTGACGGCAAATAGGTTACCTACTTGGTAGGATTGTCGTCCTAAAAGCAACAGTGGGTAACAAAGATATACAATTAGTACGCTTAAATGATACGGACGGTAATTTAAATGTACTTTCGCATAGAATGTTTTGGAATTCTGAATTTTATCAATAACAAATGATAAATGTCAATCATTGCTACAATCGAACAATTTACTCTGATTTTTATTTTTACTCTCAGCTACGGCCGCTGACACTCACACCATTCAGTTTGAGCTATCCGACATTTCGTCCGATCATCGAACGGTTATAGACATAGTAAATTTACTCGTGAGACTCAAATACAAGAAGAAAAGAAAACAAAAGAGTTTGGATTTCCAGTCGGTTAAATCATCGAATAAAAACAACATTGATTTGACAAAGAAGAGCAAAAAAGACAGACGTCGAAAGCAATCTTTGGAAATCAAGCTTACGGTGTCCAATGTGAAGCACGATGGAAAACAAGGGACTGTACTCACATCGGTGAAATCTCGCCTCAAAAAGACAAAGACTCTCCAGTTAACGTTACAGCCGTCAATCCTCGTAGACGCACTTAATTCTGACAGCCGAACATTGCAGTTGCATATTGTCTGCGGCGGGTGCGGGCGTCGAGCCGCCTTGATTCTTCTACACAAACACAAAAAGCGAAAACGTGCAAAGGGCAATAACACAGCCAGATCGTTACACAAACGACGTCCAGTTTTATTAATACAAACTCATAAAAGTGTGCCTAGTTGACCATAATGGTCTGATTGTAGAGGAAAGTTTGTTCATTTTCACTACGTTTAATTTATTTCTAAGGTTTAAAACATGCCAACGCAAATTTAATGTTATTGTAGGACCTTTAAATCGAAACCTTTCAAGACAGAAATGAACTTGAAAACATCGATATCGGTTATATTGAAATGTCAACAATTTAAGAAATATTTAAGTCGAAAGGGACGTGAAAAGTGGTGGTGATTTCTAGATTGTATTTGTTTAGGCTAAGTTTATAAAATTGCAGTTTATAATAAAATATTCAAAGTTGTTTGCACAACGATAAAAAAATACTAATCGTTATTTCCAGAATATTAATTTAAGGAAGGCTCCCGCAAAACTTTATTTCCTTTACATTCTCATTATTTTACTGTTACCATTTTAATATTCATGCAAAGTGTATTTAATGATATTCAGATTTGTCAAGGTTTTGTTATTAAGCATTCGTTTTGAACATAATTGTTTCATGCTGATCTCTAATTAATCACATTGTCGTGTTATTGACAGATATGAAATGTGATTTTGCTTAACGTTTATCGTCAGTAAAAGTTTCAACAATATGTATTTATTAAAATATTTATTTAATTAAAAGAGTTGTTTTAATAAAAAAATGTGTCTTGTCTGTGCTTGTAAGGTTAAAGAATAAAATGATATGTGGTGTCGTTTTTCTCTGCACACATGTACACACGTACAAGGTAATTATTCATTTACGAAACTATTTTAGACTAACGGTTTATAAAGTAAGTATTCCATCTCGTAGGCAATATTAAGAGATAAGAAATACAGTTCCACGTTCAATTTACTATCTGACTGCGCAATTCCATATGCGATGATTTATTAACTTGATGAATAAACATTTTACAACATAAGTGGCATTTAATTCATCAGTGCTCAGCCTACCAAACCTTACTATCTGAATTATTTTCTAATTCAGTTCAAAAATAGATTCAAATTTAAAAAATCGGTAACTTATTAAACTAGTATAAAATGCAACTAATATTCACACTAGATACTAGAAACTAGCTGGACGCCAATGAAGGTATTAAACTGTCATAAGTGCAATTCTCTATTCCAATTTCATACAGCTATACAACAATAAATCATAAGTATCCAAATTTGTTGGAACAGTATTACCACAAGCGAAATATATCCCCTACAGTTAGGTAATATATTAAACATGTCATAATTACCTCATAAAAGATGGAAACACGCTGCAAATATGCAAAATTGTTGTATGATCCGAGGCACCAGCTTGTGTTTTTAATTCAAGGAGTCATTTTACGCATTCTACGCATTCTACTAATGCATATTCAATTTCCATGCCTCTTAAAACGCCATCTTGCAATTTCGAAAACTCCCGAACGTAGTATGAATGAGAAGAGAAAACACCATTTTCTGTAGAGTGCTAAAAGGAACTCTAACTTGTTTGGTGTTCGCACTTAATTGACCCACTAGCTCCGCCCTTTGTGTAGTTATGTGGTATTTTGGTGCGACCTTAAACCGATAAGACATAAATTTCATTAAATAAGTGTTGGGCGGTGGTAAATTGTCGCTGCCTTGTAAAAATTGTATAAAACAATAAAAATGCATTAAAGGTGTTACAACAAACGAAAAAGCTCCAAAACATTATTTTTATGGTACTTCGTTAAGTTTTGTTTTTAATGAAAAATGCTCAACAAAATACATTTTTGTTCTGAATTTGCTTGGTCTAAATAGTTATACTATTTGTATCTTATGTTTTAGCCAGTTTTACAAGAATACAATGCTGCTGGTGCCGTACTATACAACAAAGCCGACCATGACCATACAGACGATTAATTAATTACCTTAAAAGTTAGGACATCGTATCATTTCCTTATTACAAACTGGCTTTATTAAACTGTACACAATATACAAACGAGAGAATTGGAGAATACTCGGGATAAAGATGACACATATATAGATGACTTATCGAGTGTGGTGTGATGTTGTTGGTGTATCTGAGAAGTTGCGGGGTTTACGTTAGAGCTTCCGTAGTTCTTTAACGTGCGCAATTATATAACTCAGTAATACGTCCCTGACGTAAGACAATCAGTGTTTTTAGTTTTGAGGCGGGGAATCGAATATTGTTCCTGTGATATAAAAGTATGTTTCCACTAGATCATATATGCGCTATATAAGTCAATCCTGTGTACAAACACCAATGACTAGATGCACCGTACAGATCCGTTAATTATACAGTGCAATCCGATTGGCTACATCGTGCCTATAACTTGGAAGGAATATACACATACAGTCGCAATTTCCTAAGGAGTGCTGAAAGGTGGAATGTTAGAAATGACAACATACAATGTCTTGTATGTCAGGGAAAGATTTACTGCTTAGATACATTAGTTGAGAAAGGAATTTGTATATATGCAAAATAATGGTCTCACTAATATCTTTACATTCAAACACTTTTAATCTATGACGTATTACCTGTGTTTCTTTTTTTCTCATTTGTTTTCAACATATATCATAGTTAAAAAATAAAGAATATTTATATGTGTTTCTTTGAGAATTATGTTTTAAAATTAATAAACATGCCCAGGATATAGCACTAATATCACCAATTAATGCTTGTTGCTTATTAAAACATTGTTTTGTCGATGTTGTTTCGTATTTTTAAACTATAATTTAATACTTGGTTATAACGAAATACCTTTAAAAATTATACTGAAAGTGATGCTTCGTAAACAAACTTCAACTTCCATTCGCAAAATAATAAAGGAAGAAACACTACCAACATCGGGGAAATATGTCAAACAATGTTGCGAACTATCTTGTCGCATCGGTCAAGGATGGTTACAATTTACATAAAATTCATATTTTTTGCGGACGAAATTATTTTAAAAGATGTTTACAATGGAAAGTAATGCGGAAGTTCAAAATATGAGTGCAGCTGATTTTATTGCTAATTTTCACCATTTTCAGACCCGCGCGATATTTGTAAGAATGTGAAATATGCAAACATAAGAATTTAAACCAATCTGATTTAAACATAAGACTATTTATGACTGTAAACTAGACAAACAATTCGATGCCTGTGTAACTATATATAATTTCTTTAAACACGTTGTGTTTTATTGAAAGTTGAAATGCCAAAATATCTTTTTGCAAACGTATAGAAAATTTGACAGGTACATACTTTTGCACTCAAAGTTCTGCGCAAATGCTCCAATAATTCGCCCTTCATGATAAACGTGGATTGCACATTAGATTTTTGGAAACTCAGAAATAGTTTTTTTTCTTCGTCAAATCTTAGAGCATCCGCCAATGACATACCTTCAATATTAGGGACGATGCCTTTCAGCGGACGAGACTAGTTTTATTGGCGACAGATGAAAAATCTCAATATTGATAAACTATGCAAAAAAAAATAATATAAAAACTTCGATTCGTGTTATTCGTAAGAAATATCACATGAAGCGATTGATTCCAATCAAACGTATTTCCCTTCAATGAAATATATTCTTGAAACACATAGATGATGTAATCTCCATATTTTAGATCAATGTGCCATTGCCGATAATAATTGATTACAACATGTTTCAGTGATAACATGTCTGACATTCAAATTAAAACCTACATTTTATTCTACATGTCATTCACCGTGCCATTTTATTTATAATATGATTTATCTATTTTCGTAATAATAGAATATACTTGATGATATCTGAATACGTAATCAATGTTGACATTTCAGATTTCTGCAAACATTCCAATCCAAATATATCACCAAAGTTACTTTTTTCATTCTTTGTATGAACCTCACTGACGAAAAGCAATTCCTATTATAGCCAAATAATGTGATGTTTTATTATATCTCATTATTTAACACACTAAATTAAACCGAGCTATTGCAGTGTTTGTGCTAATGTCTCTATACAAGGCAATTCCTATGTGTAAACTCCAGAAATAGCCCATTAAATCAAAATTAGTTATTAAATAAATGCTACTTTGGCAGTCATTATCGTCTGTAGACTTCTTGAGTACTATATCAGACTCCATCATCTTGCAATCAAATTGCTGAAGAAATAAGAGCAAACAGTACTGTAGTATGAATTAAACATACAAATTGAAAACTTAAAAATGACGGGTGTGGAGTCACGTGATAAATGATATATAATATCCAATTCAACCCAAGACACTTAATGGTCCGCTACAGATGGTTCTCTACAGATTGCCATTCTAACACGACAACGTTTTCATTTTATATTTCTGCAATACCTCTTTTGCAAACGGTCATATTTCACGTCTCATTTTATTCGTTATGAAACCATGAAATCGTTCGATCGGTTTTATGAATTTATATAACTGAGTTTTTGTAATGTCTTTTTCTAAACGAAGTGCTTTTCTTGCCAGTTTTGGCAAAGGTTTTTATTTTTTCAGCAATTTTTGTTTGTAGTCTTAAGATTTACCTACAATTCTTGATCTTACGATATGTAGCCGTAAGCTCGTTAATAAGATGGCCAAATTATAGTTGTATAGCACTTAAAGCACAAGTAGGAAATATAGGTAGGTATAATTTGAAATTGAAAAAAAAGCTTTAACATTGAGAATATAAAGATGCGTTCAATGCATGTCATTTGTACAATTAATACATCCTTAAACAAAGACATTCAAGGTTTACAAACAGCAGCCTTGGAATACAAAAAGTGTTTTATTACTCTTTTTTAAGACAAAATGACTCAAATGGGCCCGAAAACAACACAACAAAATGAACTTAAAGGGGTAAGACATAGAACGGTCCAAAAATCTTCAAATTCACTATTAAATCAAAACAAGCCAAGAATTGTCAGAATGAGCTAATATGATGCCGATAATACATCAGTTTTACGAGGTTGTTTTAGAAAGTGAATGGTCGAGGAGGTCAGAATGAATACAGGGATAACATTTCTTAAAAACACAACCTTAACGATGACCCTGATGCACAAAGTGCAAATACATAGCAAACATTTCACGGGTAACATTTCCACTACAACGAAGAGTGATAACATCAATTATGTGGTTAAATGTTTATTTATAAATGCTATTTCAGTTCATGTACCACGTATAGCAGTGTATACACAATGTTAAGCTCTTGAAAGGCATTATGATGTCGTAAAAGCATTGATTCATTTAATGTTGCCACCATCGAGCATGCGGGGGACATAAAAAGAGTGAACCAAGTGATGGATAATCATGAAGCTTGAGCAATATTTTATAGGACATAAATTACTGTTAATTCATATACTACTGGGCAACAGAAATATAACATTTATATGACGATAAATAAATAAGAATTTATCTGTTCTTATAAAATAGTTGGTGGAATCATTAAGCACTCTCTATTTTATGAAATTCTCAACATAACAGCACATATTGTAACCTTGAGGCTTACCATTCCCCTGTGAGATATATAACTCTGAGTTTGCATGATAATGAAAGGTTACGTAATCCTGAGAATATAAAAAAAACCCAGACAAGGCCATATGGTGTATCTTCGATATAACTTGCATATCGACACTTGTTGTAGACGTTCAACAGGTAAAGAGAAACAATGTCAAACCTGTGATGAAAATATGTGTAAAATGAGTGGAAGCATCCGCTCCTTTGAACTTTTTGTTTAATCTATTTTCGAGGATCTATCTTTGCTAAATCGATTGTTTCGAATACCGTTCAATTCTTAAATTCTTCAAATTTCAAAGAAATATTCAATTAAGATATTTTTGAAAGGAATGCTGATGTTCTTGCGGTTTCAAATTTCATATTGAACGATGTAAAGACATTTGTCTGGGAAAGTTTAATTGAACAACTGAAAGGATTTTCAAATACCTTTTAATAATTGTTTTAATTAAAACAAAACTTATTGCTACATCCTATTACATTTACGTAGCTGAAATAACGTCAGGTCATCTAACTTGACTTAGAATACAACTTCATTGGCTGATACATTAACAACACATAAAAGGACGTAGGGATTGCGTATCGGATTAGTGGCAGTAGGCGGACCTTTAAACACTCGCAAAAGGTTAAGTTCTTAATGATCAGTCAAGTACTTAATGACTGCCTATCTGCTTTTTCATAGGCATTAAATGGAGGTTGTAATCTAAAGAATGTTAACACTATGGACAGTTACATGGTTATATTGGTCGTTCTGGCCTTTAATGCTTTCTCGGATGACAGCATTCTGCTCGGTGTTTCACGCAGATATCAACACTAGGAGGTACCAACATCAAAGAAAAAATACCTCCAGGTAGAGTAAAATCAATTCAACTTGTATTAAACAAAATAGAAAAATGGGAATGCACTTCATTAGAGAATAATATAAAACAATAAAAAATCACTTCCAATCCTGCAACTATTTGTTTCAAATATATCTTTTATAAATCACGCTTGCATTTGTGAACTTGGAAGAAACCGAAACTGATATCAATTTGAAATATCACAAGAATCTTGACCTCTCTTGAGCTCGAACCAAGTACCAGTAAGGTGAGAGGCGAACAACCCGATTCAGCTTAACCATCTCACATTGAAAATAATTATTTTATGCATACTTACGTGTTTTTTTTTGCATAAACAGATGAAGTAGCATCGTAGCATAGCCATCGTGAAAGGCGATAACTGCGGCGTTGAGGGGTCCAAGAGATCCTCCGCTGAGCACCACCAATCACTACCAAACCTCCGCCATGGTCAAAGGGGATCTCTTTAAGACCTACTGATTTCACCAGAAGCACCGTTTATAATAACACTTAATGCCGAACTTGACTAATACAAATGTTATTTATGTTTTATTCTAAAAATATAATTTGCAAGAAACTATGAAAGTTCACTATGACGAGGTAGCGTGTCACGCACAAAACCGAAGTCTGTATCTCAAATGTCAAGGTCAAGGTCAGAGGTCAAAGGTGGAAATGATCATTTCCGAGCTATATCTTGACCATGCATTAAAAGACTTGCAATGAAGGTTCATCATGATAAGGTTTCATGCTGCAATCAAGACCAATGTCTGTACCTTAAGCTAACTGTAGGTTAAGGTAAAGGTTAGAGGTCAAAGGTTAAAATGGTCTTTGTTCTGTCCGTATCTTGACCAACCATGAATGATAGGATTTTCCAAAAAAAAAATGCAATGAAGGTTCACCATGTTGAAGCGGCATGTCGCGCACAGGACCCAGATCGTAAAAGTTCAAGGTCAAGATTAAAGGTGAAAGGTTGAAATGATCCTTGTTCTCGCTGTATCATGACCATGCATATTAGATTTTACAAACAATCTTGCCATGAAGGAACCCTGTGATGAGATTGCGTGTCGCACACAAGACCCAGGGCGGTACCTCTAAGGTCAAAGATAGGGTTAGATATGAAATGTTGAAACTATAATTGTCCGGGCTATATCATGACCTCGCATTATATCTTTTTCAAACACTTTGCCATGAAGGTTCACCGTGATAAATCGGCGTGTCGCTCACAAGACCGAGGTCTGCTACTCAAAGATCAAGGTCACACTTAAAGGTCAAAGGTTAAAATTATCCTTGTCCGGGATGTATCTTGCGTTATAGGTTTTCGACAACAATTGCCATGAACGTTCCACATGATAAGGCTGTGTGTCGCACTAAAGAGGTCCATTGTCAACATGCATACTGTTAATAACACTGTTTTAGACATATCCTTATCCGAGCTGTATCCGATGCATTATAAAATTTTCAAAAACAAAATTTCCATGGAGGTTGACCATGCTGAGGCATAGTTTCACAAATACAGTCATTGTTTAAAATCGTGTTATTGTGTGTAAGAATTGCATGGATGAGCATTTAGTCTGGGCCAAAGGTTCTTTCAATGGGATCGACATGTCGCCAATTGGCTTCAGTTTAATTCTTCAACTTTTTAATTTGAAATACATAAATAAGATCGCGTTGTTAAAATTGAACGACACTACGCGATACTGAATTTAATATAGTTTCTACATTGCAAAATTTGCTGTTGTAGTAAAGATGCGTCTGTGTTTGTATGTTTGATGATTCAAATTATATAAATTGTTGTTATTCTAAATATAAACAAACATACAATGTACTTTGTCATTAAACAAAATATGGTAGGCAATAGCTTTATATGGAATTGCAACTCGTGGATCAGAAGAAAATAAATAAATAAGCATTTTCATTTTTTTCATTTACTGAATAACCTTTTACTCCATTTAAATTTTACAAAATACAGTGCTTAAGCAGACCAGTCTTATTCGCTCAATTTATAAACATTTAATTAAAAAATAAATAAATGATTTTAAAACAGTCGCTCATTTATAAAACTATTAAAATATGCAACTATAAATAAAACTAGGTATTCTGTGTATTTCGATACAGGAACACGTGTTGTGTGCTAATGAAAGCTGGGAATTAATCAGTCATCAACATAATTTTCTTCTCCACTTATATACCGTTATACAGCCATTAATCTTCATTATCCATTTTAGTTGGAACATTATCATCATACGCGATACATATCCTCTTAATTTATTACCAAATAACAGCATTACCCAATAAAAGAAGGAATAACGAATGTAAATTAACAAAGTGGAGGCCATTGCTTGTGATTTTAATTCAAATTGTCGTTTCACGCATTTGAGGAAGTCATGATAAGTCTATTCCTGAGCCTCTTAAACTCTCTTTGTTTTCGAAGATTAAAAACAAATCGCGTACCGAATAACCCACTATAGTACTTGACTATGATTGATATTTCAATCAATTTTTCAACAAGAGCCTTACTGAAAATGCGTTTCGGATGGCTGTAGCATCAGGTAAAGAATATCTTGATTCGCAATAAATGGGGAACTGGCTTCTAAAATTTAAATACAATATTTATTTTATTAATGAAAATAATCTACGATAATCTTTGATGATAGCGATTCTTATTACTGTCACCTATCCACGAAACATAATTATATCATACTAACAATATGATATTTAAACATATTCAACATATTAACCAATTCTGTTACCATCCAAGAAAACAAATCAATGTGTGAAATTCTTTCCTGGGACTGCGTAAATGACATCGAGCCATGCAAAAAAAGATACAAAGTGTGAAAATCTTACTTGGGATCGCGGAAAGGACATCGAGCCTAGAGAAAAACCGACCCTCGAGAAATCGAGCCATCCGATCGAAATGTTATGGGAACATATATATCGTATACATAAAAATCGTTCCTTTTAATCTGTTTGAGCCAATAAGGATATCAGGACAAACGATATCGAGTCAACGAGTTTTGACTTTATTATTAAGCAGGAATGTTTTTCATTGGCAGTAGTAATACCACTGTAAACCTTAACTACCATAAGTTAAGCGGGAAGAGAATCACATATTAGGTATCAAATATTGAAATATATTGAAATGGTTTGGTTACCTCCGTTGACCGGTGAGCAAGTATAGCGGGCCAGATTGTCACCTTTGAACAGCAAGAGATTTTATTTTACTTTACTGTACTGCAAGATGACTCGAAATCTTTATTTTTATACAGGCCAATTAATTTCACAAATAACTTTACAGTGAAATCAAACCATTTTTGTTGCATTTATAAAGACATATGTTATTCGATCTTAAAGAAATATACCGAGAAAAGCTTGTCTTCAGGCATGAAACACAAACATTTTAATGGTCACTAAGTAAAACATTTTGGAGATATTTAAGAAGTACTTCTTTAGAATTATTAATTATATTCTGTTTTGATTCATTATCTTGATTGTGCATATGATATAATATGTCATCGATGTATATTTTGATGAGTAAAATATGTTTGAACTACGTTTTAAGATATATTTTTTTACTTATGTAGTGTAATGTAGTGCAAAAAATACTGATTATAAATTTTAATTCGTACTTCGAATTATCATTTCGTATTAACTAATTTGTATTTCATTTTTATAACGAAATACATACCGTTGTTTTAAACAAACATGAAAGTGATGCTTCAGAAAGAATCCACGTCTTGACTTGAAAGGCTGTATAACCATATAATATGTTAGGAAGAACCTCTATCATTGAGGGAAATATAAAATATGTTTCACAAGTTTTCTCTCATTCCTGTCGCTTCGGTATAGGATGATCACAGCTTCCATAAAAACAACATTATAAACTCAGAGGACATTATTTTAATCGATGTTTAAATTGGTAAGTATTGGTGTTTCCAAAAATGTAGAAGGTAAAAATAGGATAATATCTGTTTGTATTGCTACTTTGCCATATGTTTAAACACGCGCGATACTTCTTCCAACATGCAACATGCAAATCTTGGAATTGACAGCAAACTGTTTATAACACAATTTATGACTCTAACTAAACTATCAATTCTTTGCCTTTCTAATTTCCACTAAGTTCTTGAAACTCTACGTTTAGCCGTTTTATTGAAGTTTAAATTAAAAAAATAGTTTGTTTTTGTTATCATGTTGGAGGTCTTACAGGTACAATCTGTGCAAATACTTTAATTCGACTGTCATGATCAACGTTGATTGTAGTTTATAATTATTTGAACACACAGCACTCTGTTTTTTTTCTCAATTTATCTAAAGTCATCGGAGTACTTAAATTCGTCAATTAGAGCTGCCGTCAATAAAAAACCCTCAATATCTGAGACTGATCTTTCAGCAGACGAAACAAGTTAACTTGACGGCAGATGAAAGATCTCAATATTAATAAACTATGTAAGACATAAACATAAACACTTTGTTCTTCCGGAATGCTGTGACTTCAATCCGTGCTGTTTAAAAGAAATGCCACATACATGGATAGTTTTATTGCAATCAATTTCTTCAATAAAATATATTCTTTGAACACAGAGATGATGTTAACTCCATATTTTAGATCAAGGTGCCATTGCCGATAATAACTGATTATAACATGTATCAATGATAACATGTCTGACATTTAAATTAAAACTTACATAAAATGCTACACATCATTCACCGTATCATGTTGTTTATACTCTGGCTGATCTTTTTCTGTAATAATAGGATATACTTGATGATATCTGAATACGTAATCAATGTTGACATTTCAGAATTCTACAAACATTCCAATCCAAATTTATCTCCAAAAATTTCGTTGTATGAGCCTCACTAACGGGAAGCGATTCCGATATATTCGAATAATATTATATTTTATAATATTTCATTATTTAGTATATTTAATTATTTAGCACAATATATCTTAGTGTAAATGCTTATGTCTCTATAATAGGCATTGCCAATGAGTGAACTTCAAAAATAACCCCGTCAATAAAAACCAATGAATGGCTAAATGCAACTTTGGCGTTCGTTATCTTCTGGGGCCTGCTTCAGTACTAAATCAGACTCCATCTTGCGATCAAATTTCTTGAGAAATGAGCGCACACATAAAAAAACACAACTACCTGAATATAACAGATCTGGAATCTTAACATATACCGATTCTAAATATATACATTTTTATAAAATCGGACATAAAATCAATACTTTGTAAGAAAATAAGACTGATCCAATATACTTTATCAAATGTTTCCGTTCATGTTATAAGCGAGGTTATAGTTTAGTATCACGCTTCAACTCAAGACACTAAATGGTTCTCCACCGATGGTTCTCTACAGACAGCCATTCTAAAACGACTTTATTTTCGTATTTGTATATTCTGTTTATATTTGTTCAAAACGTCTTTTGGAAATGGTTATATATTACGTCGCATTTATTCGCAATGAAACAATGTAGCCGTAAGCTCGTTAATAAGATTGCCAAAATACAATTGTAAAGGACTTGAAGTTATGTATTACGTCTTATGTCTTATGTATAATATTCCTTGACATGGCATTTTTTCAAACGCAGTTTTGGTATCATTTTAGAAATGATTTAACCAATTTCAGAAACGTTCATTAAGACATGCAAATAACTGAATCAACGTAATCAAAAATTACTTTCGTTCTGTTTAAAAGTACTTCGACCTGAAATAACAACAGTTGGAGCAAAGAACAATGTTTTGTTATTTTGTAAGACTTTTACAGAAAGAAATGTTATTAATTTTCACAATGTTGGCATTTTTTTCCATTTTCGCTTCAATGTATTGACATAATGTTACGACTAAAACATGAAAAGGGAAAAGAACTACTTTATCGGATTAGTGCGTTCTCGGAAGGCCAAAACACAAGACGTGTATCTACAAGTTGAAGACACGTGTTGTGAGGCCTAACTTGGATTATAACGTCACGTCCGAAACATTGACGATGATACCGAGGGAAGGTATAACTTGATTAATTGTAACGTCAAAATACAACAAAGACATATAACTTATGCAGTGAAATATATTTATCAATAAATGTTGGGGTTACCGCATTGGGAAAGCCAACAAAACAGGGAGGTAACTCATGGTTTAAACTAGACTATGTGTATTCAGTTGAACAACACAAAGATTGCTTTGTTCTTACCTGGCCTGCTAACAGTTAGAATGTAGAACACATGTTTCAAATCTTTTCTGATGGCCTACTGGTCTTATTATAAACTATATTGACTAAACGGTCAAACAACTATTCCGCCGCGGTAGAGTCCCCCCCCACCCCCAACCCCCTTTTACCGTAATAGTGAGTGAAATACGAATTATTTATGAATGTGGAATATTGCCCCTCTTTTATTGCCTGCTGGTGTAAATTGTACTTGGTAAATAGGTTGCTCCTTGCGATGTTGAAAATGCATCACTTATAATTGTTGATGATCTAAATTATAAAAACAACACTTTCACAATACATGGACAAGCCGATGTTCCGTGGGTTGCAATTGATTCTTCAACTTCAGATCTGATAACTTGAAGGTTTTCTAATGGCCTATTATGAACTATTGACTTGATGGTCAAACAACTTTTCCGCACAGGGAAATACGTTCAACCAACGGCTTCAGCAACTGCGTCATCCTTTTGAATACTGATCATGACTTATTGATGTATGAACATTGAATTCCGCCTTAACCGGCGCTAGGAAGCGTTGACACTGTTGCAACTACTATTTCTGTCAATATAACCGAGACTCTTGTGAACCTCATTTTGATGTATTGACTCCCAAAAGGTGTTCTTTTTGTATCATATTTTATACGGAAATAACTTTGTTTAGCACTTTAAAGGGACTGTGTCACAGATTGCCACCAAAAAATGTTTTGTTCTGTAACAAATCTCAGGACAATTATCTAATAGAATGTGTAACGCTTTGATATCATAATTGTAAAAAAGTACCAAAATGTAAAAAAAAATTGTGTCGTCAAAATTTAAGTCCAGCGTCTTACTCACTGAGCTACAAAGACTTATTCTAATCGGGTGACATAATTAAGCTATGCACCTACCTCGGTAATATCACGTGATAACACCGACTAGCCAATCACGCATTAGGAATGAATCCTACGTGGTAGACATACCCAGTAATCTTTTTTAATGGAAAAATACGAAATAATTGCTAAACTTAAATAAATTGTAAACTATGTGGTCCTTCAGTTACTAGTAAGTTCCAATGCATTGTTCACATCGATGCCAAGTTTATGTCAGTTTTCGACAGTTTTCTTTTTTCCGCTATTTTATCATACGTGAGACAGTCCCTTTAAGAACATGTAGAATAAAAATATTCTTTAATTCAAAGAAGAAGACAATATAATGCAATTTCTTTCACGTTTACATTTAATGCGTTTATAAAAAACGGGTTATTTTACGACATTAAATAATATGGGAAAATAACATAATATAATAATATAAGAAAATAACATTTGAATTATCTGCTGGGCAAGCGATGAATACCTCTAGTTTTAAAGATTATTGAATAGATGTAATAGTTAAGCGAAACTATGTAAGAGCAATTTTACGTTTTTCTTTAACTGTATTATTATCATGGCAGCTTATCAGAGGAGGAGAAATATAGACGAATACTACGAAGGTGGAATGATTCCAATTAATTGAAAGTCGCGCCTCAACAGCAGTGGGATTTCTGAAAGGCTAAAAGCTTTACGAAATCATCTGTTTATGTGATTATGCTTCCATTGAACATGCGGGGACATGGAAAAAACCGACAAGAGTGTAACTATTGTTGGATTGCCGTGAAGCCAGTGAATTATTATATCGGAGATTAAATACGGTTGGATCATAGATTGTTGCGTAACAGAAATTCAGCATTTATTCAGAGGTAAGCGCATTCATAACGTTTAACAATTTATATATAAGTGCTTTAAAGAACAAAACGTGCTTCTGATACAAACACTTAAGTAGAAAAATACATAACAATAGTTTATATATATATTTATATGTATTTTACTTAGGCGCAATCAAGAGATCCGATAAAAGATTAAAGATCACACTTGCTAAAGTAGGTGCAAATGAAAAAAAATGAATACACCTAATATTACATTAATAAGAAATAAATATAAAAAAGGTAAAGGAAAAAATATTAAAAAATATAAATGAATGAATGAATGAATGAATGAATGAATGAATGAATGAATGAATGAATGAATGAATGAATGAATGAATGAATGAATGAATGAATGAATGACTGAATGAATGAATGAATGAATGAATGAATGAATGAATGAATGAATGAATTAATTAATTAACAAACATGTCTTATTAAACTAGGATTAATATGTTCTAGTAAATTAGTAGGTGAAGTCATTAAGCACTCTCTGTTTAACAGCTGCACATGCAATAGCATACATACTTGCTTTTTACGTGAAAATATAACTCTCATTTTCGTCAGTATGCAAGATTAAATAATCCTGAAAATACCAAACATCTGACAAGGCCATATGGTGTAACATCATTATAGCTTGCGTATCGACAATTGAAACAGACGTTTAACAGGTACTGAGAATTTATGTCAAACCTGTACTGTATGTATTTGAACGATGAGGGGAACATTAATTCCTTCGGAAATTCTGTTTAATCTGAATCCGATGATCTATCACTGCTTAATCGATTGTTTCAAATACCGTTGATTACTCGAATTCTTGAAATTTCAAAGCGATCATCAATTGAGATATGTTTACAATGAATGCGGAAGTTCTTGCGGTTTTAAATGTTATCCTAACCGATATTAACTGATATTTCTGGGCTAGATAAATTGAAAAACTGAAAGGCATTTTCAAGTAAAATGAATAACAACTACATTTGTATTTTCAGAATGTCAACTCGCATGGACCGTTTCATGTATATTTTGGTCGTTTTGGCCTATAATTCTTACTCGAGTCTCTGTATTCAGCCCGAAATCCCACGCATATATCAAAACTCAGAGGTACCGACATCACACCGAAACAATCAGAAAGCATAGTTTAATCCGATTGCTTCAGATTGGATCAAGTAAAATTGAAAATGTTATTTACAAATAAACTGTTGCCGATGTGTTTTATCGACCGGTTCACACTAAAAGTAATTTAATTTTGATTCAATATCTAATAGTTAAGACAGAATAAGTGCCATTCAAAAAACTATGGTCTATTTGGACAAAATAATGATAGCAACAGCTAGTTATATACATGTTATAGGTTTGATTGTCATCAGAGTAACAAAAACAAACATAATACCAGCAACGCCTTCATACTTCGTTTACTTAATAAGCTGTATTATGAGTTACGCTTGGAATTATATCTTGGACAAAAACTGGAACTGATGCAAATTTAATATCATCATAAAGTAAGTTTTGGTTGGCCTCGAAACTGGGACCAGCTAAGTGTGATCACCTAAAAACCCTTCCTCGCCTACTAACCATTCATCTCAATTTAATGCTTATTTGGGTTTCTTTTAGATACAGATGAAAGAGCTTCGCAACTTAGCCATCATAAAAGCCGACATACTGAGGCGCTTATGGATCATGGATCCTCCAATGCGTCCAACTGCTCCTCATCTCACCACAAAACCCCCACAAAGGTCAAAGGGGATGGCTTTTAGATCACGCGATATCACCAGAATTCTCTCAGAAGTATCAGGTAAAAACTACATAAAATATGTAACGTTTGAATGATATTTTGATGAAAGGAATGCATGTAGAAGGAAATCATATCATTTACTCACGATATCATTTTTGTAAATCTGGATATATGCATGTAAAATGTTTTGTTGACGGCAAATTAGTAACCTATTTAGTAGGACTGTCGTCCTAAAAGCAACAGTGGCTTATAAAGTAATAAAATAAAACGGTTGACTAATACGGACAGTGATTTAAATGTCACTTCGAATAGTACGTTTTGGAATTCTAAATTTTATCAGTATCAAATAATCAATGTCACTTATTGTTACAATCGAACAATTTACATTGATATTTTTTTATTCTCAGCTACGGCCGCAGACACTCACACCATTCAGTTTGAGCTATCCGGCATTTCGTCCGATAATCGAACGGTTATAGACATGGTAAATTTACTTGTGAGACTCAAATACAAGAAGAAACGAAATCAACTCAGTCTGGATTTCCAGTCGGTCAAATCATCGGATAAAAACAACATTGATTTGACAAAGATGAGCAAAAAAGACATTTGGCTTACGGTGTCCAATGTGAAGCACGATGGAAAACAAGGGACTGTACTGACATCTCGCCTCAAATAGACAAAGACCCTCTTGTATGGGAATATATATATATATTAAATTGCTTGAAACAGTCATCATCGGTGAAAGTTTCAACATAATTATTTATTAAAATATTTATTTATTAAAATATTTGCTTTCATTACAAAAATGTTTCTTGTCTGTGCTTGTACGATTTAAGAACAAAATAATAGAACAGAACAGAACATTTATTTCCAAGAAGGTCATGGCAAAACATGTACATATACAATGGCGACAAAAACAACAATAACACAATAAACACAATTTGTGAAATATAAATGATATAAATAAATCATAATATTAAATACACAATTATGCAGATATAGAGAGGTGCACTAACACTGTGTACTTCTTAACAAACAAATAGACGACAGTTACAACAAACCTATACACATTACATGGAATACAACGTAGTATTTCTAAATTCAAAAGCTTTAAAAATATAAACACTTACATTTTTCAAAATAGCTTCATTTTCGATATTAAAAAGTTCCATTAATTTATGCATACTGAGACGTTGTCTATAATATCTAAGTAGACATCTTACTCTGAGTTCAGTATATAATGTGCACTCTAAAACAAAATGATACTCGTCTTCTAATAAATTACAAATGGTACACATACGTTCGTTTAATGGTGTTGATTGCGGTCTATTCCATCTACCTGTTTCAATGCTTAATCTGTGTGAGCATAGCCGCAATTTAGACATAGATTTACGGAACTTTGTAACATTAAATATTTTGAGGTAAGGCTGAAGTCTAAGACTTGATACATTAATATAAAATCTAGCTCTACTCGATGCCAATCCTTGATGAAATTATCTCTTCGCCGCTTTTTCACTAATGACAAAAATAATTAAACATTACCTATTTCTTGATAAAACCATGCATCAAATAAACCTAGACTACAAAGAAGGTCTTTAGTAAGTGAACACCAATTCGGCTTGTTGACATTTGTCATTTTAAGCATAATATAAACCATTTTTATGTACTTGTTACTATATGTATGCAATAGTTTCACCCAGTTTTTAATTATATGCATATATCTAATTGTTTTAAAACTTAACCTTCCTAATTCTCCGTAAACAAAATCATTCTGGGTTGTCTTTTTGACACCGAGTAGATGTTTGCGGAATTGTAGATGAACTCTTTCTACAGCATTACCTTGCACAAAACCCCAAACTTCTCATGCATAATTAAAAATTGGGGCTATACGTTTGTCGAATAGACCAAGTCTATGCTTTACTGATAGACAAGTGAACTTATAAAGATATTTATTCATTTGGAAAATGGCTTAAAGCGCTTGGCCTGCTAATGTAGTCTGGGCATCCGAAAAAGATCCTCCTTTACTAAACACAACACCAAGATATGAAAACCCATTGGCAATTCCTAATTCCTCGTTATTAATAATAATAGTAATAAAACTTTTAATCACTTCTCAATCTCCCTGCCTTACTAAATATCATAATTTTTGTTTTAACGGTATTTACAACTAATTTCCATTTACTGCAATATTCAAACAGAGCATCTAAACATAACTGAAGCTCATTTGCTGAGTTATAACAATATAACAATGTCATCAGCATATAAAATAAGGAATACCTTAATCATTTCGACATCAATCCCATCTAAACCTTTATGTATAAAAATATCTTCTATGTCATTCAGAAACATCGAGAAAAGGAAAGGAGACATACTTTCTCCTTGTCTTACACCGAGAGTACAATTAAATCCATCGCCTAATACATTATTATGTTTCACCTTTGAGTTGACCAAATCGTACATAGATTTAACTATATTCAGCATATTACCCCTAATTCCAAGCTTTATCAATTTTTACCACAGATTGTCTCTAACTATATAGTCAAATGCTTTTGTACAATCTATAAAAGCGCAGTACAAATGTTTGCTTTGATTCAACATATGAGTTATAATGCCATGCAGGACGAAAATATTATCAACAGTTCCCATACGTGATCTAAATCTGTGCCTGTGCTTCTCTATATACATTATATGTTTCTGCCCAATCAGTCAATTTATTATTTAATATTCTCGTAAAAAGTTTACCAATAGTTCTCAGCAATGTGATTCCTCGGTAGTTATTCTCATCATTGATATTACCCTTTTATGCAACGGTACAACAAGACCCTCAGAACATTCCGGTAGAAAATACCCTATTTCAAAAAGCTTATTAAACAAAGTAAGAAGATGTGGCAACAAGACAGATTTCCCATGAATGAAATATTCATTTATATGCATATTTGGGCCCCCACTTTTGTTAGTATTCAATTGTGTTAAAGCATTAAGTAAACAATCAGAGCTGATGGGCGTTTTCATTTCTGCACACATAACATCAAACTCATTTTTCTCATATCTATCTATAAAATCCACAACTTCCTCGTCTACGCAGAAAAAAAAGGATCAGTAGGATTATTCACACTCTTAAAATAGCGTTCAAATGTATGTATTGAAATATTCGTACTCTTGATATTAGCACAACCTATAACATATTCCAGTATGTTTTTGCATTTTTAAATCTTGACTCGTTTAATTTCTTTGTTTGTAATTTATCATAATTTAACTTTTTTGATGAACACATATGTTATATTGAGATCTAGTAATTACCATATTTTTTTTCTATTTCCCTCTGATTTATCCAATCTATACAGACTTATCATACTATAGAAACTCCTTCTTTTTATATAACAATCCTCATCAAACCATGGCTTGTCAGAAGTAATAGTGGCATATTCATTATGACTTGTATCTGAATGCACATTACATTTGCGCTTAAAGGGTTTTGCTGAATCATATAAAATTGACGAAAAGTCAGAAATACATAAATCAATTTTATATGCCGAGTTAGCATCTTGTATCGTTTGATTACACGATTGTAATTTATCTAGTGTTTCCTGGTTTGATAAATTTTGCATAAATGCATCTTTTTTATCACAATCCCAAACAAATTTACTATTAATTGAGCTACGAGTTCTATCTTCAATGATGTTAACTGAGATAGGTTTGTAAAATAACAAAGAAAATTTAACAGCACAATGATCCGAGAGTATATTTGATGATTCAACTCGATACATGCTAAAATAAATTCTGTGTAGTCAAAACATAGTCTGCAACACTTGAACTCCGACTTCCAACGTGTGTAAAATTACCCTCTTTATCTCTATCAAATTGACCATTTAAAATACGTAATCCGGTTTCTTTACATAAATCTAACAGCATTAATCCATGATGTGCTGTCGTTTTTCTCTGTACACATTTACACGCGTAAAAGGTAATTATTCATTTACCAAACTATGTTAGACACACGGTGTATATAGTATTGCATCTCGAAGACAAGATAAAAAATAGGAAAGAGACAGTTACACGTTCAATTCAAAGCATATGTAAAAACAAAAACGCAAACTTATTAAACTAGTATATAATGCTAACTAATATTAACACTAAACATTTCGATACTAGACAGTAGCTGGACGCAAATGGGCTATATCCATCAAACTGTCATAAACATAATTCTCTATTCCAATTTCATACCGCTATACAATTATTAATCATAATTATACAATTTTTTTTGATCAGTATTACCTCAAACGAAATATATCCCCTAAAATTAGTTAATGCTAATATTACCTCTTAATAGATGGAAACACGTTGCAAATATGCACAGATGTTGTAAGATCCGAGGGAATTGCTTGTGTTTCTAATTCAAGGCGTCATTTTACGTATTTTACGCATGCTACTAATGCATATTCAATTCCTGTGCCTCTTTAAATGCCATCATGCAATTTTGGAAACTCCCGAACTTGGTATAACTTGGCGATGGTAGTTTGTCGCTGCCTTGTAAATATTGTATTTAACCAAAAACAAAATGCATTGAAGGTGTTACAAAAAACGCAAAAGCTCGAAAACATGAATTTGTATGGTACTTTTCGTTTTAAAATTTACACATTGTTGATATTTAGATTATAAGTAATACCTCGGTATGTTTACACAATACAAACCATTACTGATATGGCCTCGTTTAGTTTTAATTTAAAATGCTCAACAAAAGACATTTTTATACTGAATTTTCTTGGTGTAATAAATAATAATAATATATAAATAAATATATATTATAAAGAAAGAAACGTATATGCTAAATTTTATTTTTAATATACATGTAGTCACATAAGTATTTTATTTGTGTACTGAATACAGTTGTCAATACAATTCGATAACTTTTTACTTTTGTTTTTATTAAACTGGTTCATGATGTTAAGGCCTTTAAGGGACTCGCTTACGTTTTTGTAAACTAAATTTTTGTGTGACGAACTGAAGTGTAGCAAATGATTAGAATTGTTAGAACTAAGAGCGTTTTTGTTCATACCAAAGTAGTTTCAGTTTAGGCTTCATGCGTTTCGGCGGATTGGAAACCTGTTTTTACTTGAGGTAACAAATGCATGGTTTTGTGTATAGTTTCAACAACAAAGTATAGCTTCTGCATGTAGCCATTACTTCTGAATTTCTTCAAAGTAATGGTACTGCAGATGGTCGTTTTCGTGTTCTTTACTAAATGGTGTTTCAACACACGTGTTAGTTCACTGTCCGCCATGTTGTTGCTTCAAAGTGAACTAGTTTTCGGATGGAGCAAACCGACGAAACCGACTCCAGACGGGGTTTCGATAGCTTCAAAAACCAGTTTCGGCTACGTAAAACAAACGATAAAAATGTTTTTTTTTATTTGAATCTTTTACAACATAAAAAATCCGACGTTAAACCAAAACTAGTTTATTACCAACAAAACCACCATAAGACACCTAAAACTGGAACCCTTCAGCAAATGTTGATATTTGCTCAAATATCCTCTTTCAATACCGCTATTTTCATTAGCGTTAATAAATGTAATGATCACTTAATTACTGATTACTTGTTGCGTGATTTGTGGATTGACATTATCACGTGACGTTATCAATGTACAGTCGAACCTCGCTATGTCGACGTCGGATAAGTCGACTTTCCGGTTATGTCGACTTTTTTCTTCGGTCTCGAATTTATTCCTTCTTATTCTATATAAAATAAATCTGTTTGTGTCGATTTTTTATCTCGACTTTTTCGCTATGTCGACCTCGTTTTTTCAGTCCCAGTGGTCGAATTTTACACATTTCCTATGTTCTTTATGTCGAACTGTAGATCGAGAAGTAGGTGTGAAAATATTCATGACAGTTTGCGGCATGTCGCAAAATACCGTGCGTGTCAATATAACAAACTGTCATAATTTGGGGATACAAAAATGTAATTGGTAAGTGCAAATAATTAAAGTTGTTTGTTTATGTATTTAATCAAAGAGACATTTATTGATCAAGCTCTTTGGTATTGTATAAAAAATGAACATTTTATTGATTAGACATCAATCCCGAATGGGAACAAAAAGAATAACTACAAAATGTCAAATGTTAGTTCCACTGCTCTGGTCGACCAATTCAGTGAAGGACCCGGTATAAAATCTTACAATGTACAAATGTATGCAATTGTGGTTTTATATGTGTTTTGTGTGATTTTTGTTTCACTTTATTTTTCAATAATAAGTTTCCTGTTTTCACGACGAAAATATTTAACAAGACCGTTCAATTGTGGATGTAAACATCGTACAATCCAACTCAAACGTGTTGGGATTGGTGATATTTTTTGTATTTCGGATGAGTCGACTTTTCGTTATCTCGACTTTTTTCACTAGGTCCCGAAAAAGTCGACATAACGAGGTTCGACTGTAATGTCAAAAGGTCAAAATATGCATCACTTTTGTGTATGTTCGGTTAACTTTTTTTGCAGTATAATTGCATTTTTTCTGCAATTTCAATATCATAGAGTAATGATCAAATAAGCGTTTTCAGATGCATTACCGGGAAAGAACATATTTTATCTATAAATATCACTGATTTCTGACTAAGACCGGTTGAATGCTCAAACCTCTCCCCCTTTATTACGCTACGTGTTTTTCATAAAAACATTCTGAAGGAAAATATTTAACCGGTACCATATAACACATTAAATAGTTATACTATCTTATGTTTTAGTCAGTTTTACAAAACTACGATGCTGCTGTCACTCATTGTATCATGTCCTTATTAAAAACTGGCTTTTCAAACTGTACACACTATAATTCTTTTTAGAGAATTATAGAATTATAGAAAACTTGCGATAAGGATGACATATATATAGAGGACTTCTGGTGGGTGGAGTATTGTTCTTGGTGTATCTGGGAGTATGTGGGGCTTACGTTAGAGCTTCCGTTGTTCTTGAACGTGAGCAATTATATAACTTAGTCACACGTCCCTCATGAAAGACAATCAGTGTTTATAGTTTTGAGGCGGGGAATCGAATATTGCTCCTATGACATTAAAGTGTGTTTCCACTAAATCATGGATGCGGTATATAAGTCAATCCTATGTACAAACACCAATGACTACATGCACCGTACAGATCCGTTTTTTATATAGTGCAATCCGAATGGCTACATCGTTTCTATAACTTGGAAGGAATGTACACCTACAGTAACAATTTCTTAAGGAGTGCTGATTATGCATAGGTTTAATGTTAGAAATGACAAGATACAATGTATTGTATGCCAGAGAAAGACTTTAGTGCTAAGATACATTAGTCGTAACAGGAAATTGTATATATGCAAAATAAAAATCTCACTAATAACTTTACATTCAACACTTTTATTCGTTGACGTATTACCAAAGTGTTTCTTTTTTCTCATTTATTGCCAACATATATCATCTTGACATTATATATCAATAATATATGTTAGTCTTTCTTTGAGTATTATGGTTTGAAATAAACCTGCCCAGGATTTAACACTTATGGCATCAATGCATGCTCTTAACTTAATAAAACATTAAAACAGTGTTTGGTCGATGTTATTTCGTTTTTTTGAATTATAATTGAATACTTCGTTTTTACGAAATACCTTTTTTAAGAATAAAAATGATGCTTCGAAAACAAACTTTAACTTCCATTCGTAGCAAAAAAGAAAAGGAAACACTTCCAACATCGGGGAAATATGTCAAACAATTTTGCGAACAATCCTGCCGCATCAGTCAGGGATGATTAAAGCATACATAAAATACATATTATTTGAGAACGAAATTATTTTAAAAGATGTTTAAATTGGAAAGTAATGCGGAAGTTCAAAAAATGGGTGCAACTGATTGTATTGCTACTTTTCATCATTTCAGACACGCGCGATATTTGTAAGAATGTGAAACATGCAAACCTAAAAATTAAAACCAATTAAAACCAATCTGATTTAAACATAAGACTATTTATGACTGTGAACTAGTTGAACCAATTGATGTTTGTGTAATTATATATTATTTCTTTAAACACTTTCTTTCTTTTTCGTTTTATTGCAAGTTGAAAATCCAAAAGTTCTTTTTGTAAACACATTGAAGATTTAACAGGTACATACCTTTGCACTCAAAGTTCTGCGCAAATGCTTTAGTAATTCGACTGTTATGATAAACGGGAATTGCACTTTGGATTCCAATATTTGGAAACGCAGCAGTCGGTCTTTTCTTTATCAAAACTTAAAGCATCCGTCAAGAGCTTCCGCCAATAACATACCTTCAATATTAGGGACGATGCCTTTCAGCGGATGAGACTTTTTATATTGACGAAAGATGAAAAATCTCAATATTAATAAACTATAGACAAAAATATAAAAACTTCAATCCGTGCTGTTTGTAAGCAATATCACATGAAGCGATTGATTCCAATCAAACGTATTTCCCTTCATTGAAATATATTATTGAAACACATGGATGATGTAATCTCCATATTTTAGATCAATGTGCCATTGCCGATAATAATTGATAACAACATGTTTCAGTGATAACATGTCTGACATTCAAATTAAAACCTACATTATATGTTACATTTCATTCACCGTTTCATGTTATCTATACTCTGGCTGATCTATTTTCGTAATAATAGGATATACTTGATGGTATCTAAATACGTAATCAATGTTGACATTTCAGAATTCTGCAAACTTTCCCATCCAAATATATCTCCAAAATTACTTTTTTCATTCTTTGTATGAACCTCACTGACGAAAAGCAAGTCCTATTAAAGCCGAAAAAATTGATACTTAATTACATCTAATTATTGAACACACTAAATTAAACTGATCTATTGCAGTGTTGGTGCTAATGTCTCTATGCAAGGCAATTCCTATGTGTAAACTTCAGAGCCCACTCAGTCAAATTTAGTTATTAACTAAATGCTAGTTTGGCGGTCGATACGTCTGGTGACTTCTAATGTACTGTATCAGACTCCATCTTGCGATTCAATCGTTGGAGAAATAAGCGCAAACAATACTGTAGTATGAATTAAACATACAAAATCAAAACTTAATTATGACAACTGTGGAGTCATGTGATAAATCAAATATGATATCACGTTTCAACCCAAGACACTTTATGGTCCGCTACAGATGGCTCTCTAGAGATAGCCATTCTAACACGACTACGTTTTCATTTTATATTTTTGCAAATGGTCATATATCACGTCGCATTTTATTCGTAATGAAACCATGTATTGGTTCGATCGGTGTTTTGAATTAATGTAACTGAGTTTTTGTAATGTATTTTTTTCTAAACGATGTGCTTTTCTTGCTTGTTTTGGCACAGTGTATGATTTATGCTACAATGTTTGTTTGTACTCTTACGATTCACCTATAAGTCTTGATCTTAAGATATGAAGCCGTACGGTCGTTAATAAGATTGCCTAAATATAATTTTATATCACTTAAATTGTATCATTTCTTATGTACATTTTATTTCCTGATATTCTTTTAACGTTACCAATGTACTGAAATGAATTACTTTGATTTGTGTCTCAATAACCAGTGTGTGTCTACCATGTAATAAATAACATCATATATGCTACGTCGGAGGGCAAAATTTTGCTTAAAATGAAGACTTAAAACAGACCGAAACTGTTTAGAAACCTCTTCCGTTGCATTTCGTCGGCTCGTTCCATCCGAAAAATATCCCACATTGGAAAAAAGCAGCATGACAGACAAGTTATCCAACACGTGTTTCGCAACACGATTTAGTTAAATAAGGCAAACGACCGCCATTAATAAGTTCCTTTCTCTTTAAAAGCTGCATTCTCCTAGATTTGACAGTGTGTTTTTACAAAAGGTCTCCGGAACGGCTTATTTTTGCACCACTGCATTCAATTCAGTCATATAAGATAAGTAACAATATGACTGATCTCATTTGCCTTGAATATGCAGGGTTTTTTATAATTCGTCAGTAACGCTTTTACTCATAAAACATCAATAAACGGAAATATGATAAACGGCGATCAGATATTTTGTCAGCAGTCTTATATCACAGTACAGGCTTCCAGATATTTACCCAAAAAATAGCTAATTCGAACATAAACAAAGATGCGAGTGCAGCTTTACGTATACACACGATTGAAAGATAAGTCAATATTTATCCTATAATAGGTGTTATCCAATCTCATCGTTTAATGTGCAAACTGGCTAAAAGATAACCCGTGGATAACTGATCAATGTTTTATACAATTTGGCTGTCGTGATCCATGTTGATAGAAAATGAGAGAATATTACTTCAGGGGCTCGAATCAGCAACTTAAATAATGACAGGCTTTTTCACAAAGCATTTTATTATACAATGAGCAAATGCAATTGTGACACAGAGTTTTAACTTTTTAGTTCAATTTCAATTATGCTGTTACCAGAAAAATTAACAGGTTCAACATTTGTTCTTGAATCATTTTCACATTGAAGATAAGCAAAGCCGGTATTTCTGATTAGAAACAAAAATACTATGGCGCCCGAACATTTTTCTAATAAATCAAGCACAAAAAGTATGGGAAATGACTTGACGAATGATGATAACCGCTACGTAATCATTTTTCTTAGATTACACATATCTTTTCTCATCCACGCGAAGCACAAACAAAAGTGCAACACTTCATCGTTTCTGTTCTGTAATGTATCAATTTTGAACAAGGGATTGCTTTCAAAGTATATTGACATGTAGGAAATATAGGGAGGTGTAATTTGAAATTGAAAAAAACACACTTTAACATTGAGAATATAAAGATGGGTTCAATGCATGTAATTTGTACCGTAAATACATCCTTAAACTAAGACATTCAAGGTTTGGAGACAGCAGCCTCGGTATACAAAACATTTCATTGCTCTTTATTAAAAAATAAACTCCAATGGGCCCGAAAACAACAACAACAAAATGAACTTTAATGGGGCTAGACAACGATAGGTCCCAAAATCTTCAAATTCAGTATTGAATCAAAACAAGCCAAGAATTGTCAGAATGAGCTAATATGATGCCGATAATACATTATTTTTGCGAGGTTGTTTTCGATGGTGAATGGTCGAGGAGTTCAGAATAAATACAGGGATAACATCACTTGAAAATGAACAACATTAACGATGACCCTGATGCAAATACATAGCATACATTTCACGGGTAACATGCAGCGTTCCACTTCAAAGAAGAGAGAAAACATAAATTATGCTGTTTAATGTTTATTTATGAATGCTAATACCGTTCACAAGCCGCCTATATCAGTGTATAAACAAGACACGCTCTTGAAGGGCATTATGATGTCGTAAAAGCATTCAATTTGTTTCATTTAATGTTGCCACCATTGAGCATTCGGGGACATAAAAAGCCTTCAAGAGTGTATCAAGTGATGGATAGTCGTGAAGCCTGAGCAATATTTCATTGGACAAATATTACTGTTAATTCATATAGTAATGTGCAACAGTAAAATAACATTTATATGATGATAAATTAGTTGGAGGTCTTATCATTTAGTGAGGACTTATCCGTTCTCATAAAATAGTTGGTGGAGCTATTTAGCACTCTCTTTTTTTGAAATTCTAAACATATCAGCACATACTGTAACATATACTTTTGTTTGTTGCCTTGAGGCTTTCCATTTCCCTGTGAGATATATAACTCTGATTTTGCTTTATAATGCAAGATTACGTAATCCTGAGAATATCAAGAAAAATCAGACAAGGCCATATGGTGTATCTTCGATATAGCTTGAATATCCACACTTGTTGTAGACGTTAAACAGGTAAAGAAAAACAATGTCGAACCTGTGATGAGAATATGTGTAAAATGAGTGGTAGCATCCGTTTCTTTGAAATTCGATTCAGATTAGATGATCTTTCTTTGCTGAATCGATTGTTTCAAATACGGTTCAATTCTTAAATTCTTCAAATTTCAAGGAATAATCAATTAAAATATTTTTTTAAAGGAATGCTAATGTTCTTGCGGTTTCAAAGTTTATGTTGAACGATGTGAATATTTTTTTCTGGTCCAGTTTAATTGAAAAACTGATAGGCATTTTCAATATCTTTAAATATTTGTTTCAATACAAGGAAAACATATTGCTACATCCTATTATATTTAGGTAACAGTTAAATGACATGGAGTAAATTCTTAATGAATAAGAATGGGTGGCGTGAGCGTAGCGAACGAGTCCTTCTTAAGCAGTTAGAAATTACTTCAAGCTTGCCATTTCATTGGCTAAAAATGAAGGTTAAATTCAAAAGAATGTTAACCCTTTGAGCGTTACATCTATGTATTGGTCGTTCTGGCCTATAAGTCTTACTCGGGGGACAACATTCTGCCCTATGTTTTGCGCTGATATCAATACTAGGAGGTACAAACGTTAGAAAAAAAAAAAACAACTCTAGGTTCAATCACTACGGCTTGTATTAAACAAAATCTAAAAATGTGAATGCGCTTCAACAGGGAATAATTACATAGATGAAAAAGAACTTCCAATCCTGCAACTGTTTGTTTATAATTATGTCTTATATATATTTTTATAAATCACGCTTGCATCTGTTTACTTGGAAGAAACATTAACTGTTGATGTAACAATTCACAGGATGTTGGCCCCTCTTGGGCTCGACCCAAGGACCAGTTGGTTGAGATGCGAACACCTATACAGCTAAACCATAAAACTCGAAACTAATTGATTTCATGTTTGTACCGTGTCATAAACCAAAATATTGTACGCGAAAGATGTATATGAAATTGCAACTCGTAGCTCTGAAGAAATAAATAGATAAACATTTTCATTTTGTTCATTTACTGAATAACCTTTTACTCCATTTAAATTTTACAAAAGACAGTGCTCAAACAGACCCGTCTTATTCGCTCAATTTATATATTATTTAATTATAATTTAAATTAATGATTTAAAACAGTCGCTTTATAAATTTTTTAAATTATGCATCTATTAATAAAACTACGTATTCCGTGTTTTTCGATACAGGAACACGTGTTGGGTGCTAATGAAAGCTGGAAATTAAACTGTCATCAACATAATTCTCTTCTCCACTTTATACCGTTATACAACCATTACTCTTTATTATCCATTTGAGTTAGAACATTATCATCATAAGCCAAACATATCCTCTTTATTTCGTTGATTAATTACAAAATTCCAGAATTATCCAATAAAAGAGGGAAAAACAAATGTTAATTTGCAAAGTGGAGGCAACTGCTTGTGATGCTGATTTAAAAAGTCATTTCACAAAATTGAAGTCACGACGTTTCTATTCCTGTGTCTCTAAGAACTCACTTTGTTTTCCTAGAAAACATTCAGACGTTTAAAAACGCATCCCGTACAGAATAACCCACTATAAAACTCGACTAAAATGGATATTTCAATCAGTTTTTCAACAAGAGCCTTCTTGAAAATGCATTTCGGAGGATGGCTGTAGCATCAAGTGAAGAATGTCTTGTTGGGGAACTGGTTTCTAAAATGAAATACAATATTTATTTTATAAGTGAACATTTTCTAGGAAAGTATTTGAATATAATTGCGATTATTGTTACTTATCCGCAAAACATATTAAGTCGATATTTAAGAAATAAAAAGAGAAATAAACCTGAACAGTTTGACCAACAATGATATCAAAGCTTGCATTGCACGCATAAAACACAAACATTTTAATGGTCAAGGGTGACACAAATATGTTTCAACTATGTAAGATATTTCCTATAACTAATGTAGTGTAATATAGTGTAAAAAATACTAATGATAAATTTCATTTAGTACGTTCGAATAATCATTTCGTATTTACTGATCAGTATTTCAATTTTATTACGAAAGTATTCCTTTTTTTAAACAAAAATGAAAGTAATGCTTCAGAAAGAATCCACGTCTTGACTTGAAAGTCTGTATAACAATATAATATTTGACGAAGAACTACTATCATAGAGGGAATGTAAAATATACTTTACAATTGTTCTTACATTCCTGTCGCGTCGGTCTAAGATAATCACTTCCATAAAAAAAACCCATAATATATGCAGAGGACATCATTTTAAATGATAATTAAATTGGTAAGTATTGGTGTTGCCAAACATGTAGAACATAGTCTCTTTTTTGTCAAAATGGGACAAAACTGTCTGTATTGCTACTTTGCACAATTTTCAGACACGCGCAATATTTCTTCGAACATGAAACCTGGAATCCTTGGAACTGACAGCCAACTGCTTATAACACAATTTATGACTCTAAACTAGACAATTCATTTTTTTCCCTCATTCCCAATAAGTTATTCAAACCCGACGTTTAGCCGTATTACTGAAAGTTAAAATGCAAAAAAACATAGTTTGTTTTTTGTTATCACGTTGGAACTCTTACAGGTACATTCTGTGCAAATACTTTAATTCGACTGTCATGATTGACGTGGATTGCAGTTTATGATTATTTGAAAACACAGCACTCTGTTTTAACTCAATAGACACAAAGGCATCGGAGTACTTAAATTCGTTAATTAGAGCTTCCGTCAATAACATTACCGCGTTATCTGGGACTGACCTTTCAGCGGACGAAACAAGTTAAACTGGCGGCAGATGAAAAATCTCAATATATATAAACATGTTAGATATAAACACGAACACTTCGTTCTTCCGGAATGCTGTGACTTCAATCCGTGTAGTATGTAAGAAATAGCACATGGCGAGTTTGATTCCAATCAAACGTATTTACCTTCAATGAAATCTATTCTTGAAACACAGGGATGATGTAATCTCCATTTTTAGATCAATGTGCCATTGCCGATAATAACTGATTACAACATGTTTCAATGATAGCATGTCTGACATTTAAACTAAAACTTACATTATATGCTACATATCATTCACAGTGTCATGTTCTTTATAATCTGGCCGATCTACTTCCGTAATAATAGAATATACTTGATGATATCTGAATAAGTAATCAATGTTGACATTTCAGAATTCTGAAAACATTCCAAACCAAATATCTCTCATAAATTACTTAATTCGTTGTACGAACCTCACTTTCGAGAAGAAATTCCCATTATAGCCGGACAATGTAATATTTAATAATAATTAATTATTATTCAGTGCACTAAAGTTAACACAAGCTATCATGGTGATGGTGCTAATGTCTCTATACTAGGCATTGCCAGTGTGTGATCAAACCAATTTATTACTAAATGTAACTTTGGAGTAATCGTCTGGGGCCTTCTAAAGTACTGAATCAGATTCCATATTGCGATCAAATTGTTGGAGAAATGATTTGTACTGTAGTATAGATTAAACATACAAAAACACAAAAAACAACATGAATATAACAATTGTGGAATCATAATATAAATCCAATATATAACATCTCACATCAAATCAAGACTTTGCAAAGAAAAATATAACTTTTAGGAAATACGACTGATCAAATATACTGAGTTTATCAAAGGTCCCCGTTCACGTTAAAAGTGAGGTTGTAGTTTAGTCCCACGCTTCAACCCAATACACTTAATGGTCCTCTACCGATGGTTCTCTACAGACAGCCATTCTAAAACGACTTTATTTTCGTATTTATATATTCAGTTTATATTTTTCCAAAACGTCTTTTTGAAATGGTCATTTAATGGTTCGGTCGTTTTATCGAATAAATATTACTCAGTAGTTATAATATCTGTTTCGAAACGTAGTGCTGTTCTTGCCAGTTTTGACAAGGTATTTTATTGATACTGCACTTTTGTTTGTACTCTTATGATTTACCTACTATTCTTGATCTTAAGATATGTAGCCGTGCGGTTGTTAATAAGATTTCCAACATAAAATTGTAATGCACTTGAAGATATGTATTACTTCTTATGTATTTTTTCCCTTCAAATGCCAATGTTTTATTTCAAACGCTATTTTTGTTATCATTTTAGAAAAAAAATAACCAATTTCAGGAAAGTTCATTAAACACACCAAAAACTTAAACAACATTGCAACTGATATCACGTGTAGAATATAGAGTACATATGGTAAATGACTTTATGTTAGTTTTCTGCATTATTTATACTAAAGGGAGCTTATTTGATCCGCCAATCTAATCACGATATGCACTCAAGTTACACATTTGTTTGAAACTGTATACAATACCTATTTTTTTAATAAATTATATTTTTGTCAATTTCGAGGAATAAGTTAATAGTAAGAGCAGTTGGAGCAAACAACAATGTTTTGTCATTTAGGCTAGACTGTTATAGACAAAAGTGTTATTATTTTTCATTTATGAAGATTCTGAATGTCATCATTATAGACATGTTGGCATATGTCATGCTTTTGCGCTTCAGCGTCTTGACGGATTGTTTAAACAAAACATGATTAAAAGGGAAAAGGAATACTTTTTCGATCATTGCGTTCTCGGAAGGCCTAAACACAAGACGTGTACTAGTCAAAATAGAGCGACCTTACGTCGCTATTCATTTATACGACGCGTTTTCTGGTTATCAATTACAAATTTCTCTAGTATCAGATTATGTTTTAGTTCTTATATTATGACAGATAAGTTTAAAATTTTCACATGCTTCTGTATCACCTTTAAACTTATTGTTATCACTAATTTTTAACCACGAGTTATATCATACAGTTTAATACATTAGATAAAATGAACGAACAAATACATCCGTAATTTAATCTCTGTACTAACGTTATTTCACCTGGCTACAGCGATCTTTGCCTCTATAACTAAAACTAATATGGCATGCTCTCAAAATGTAGCAAAATGAACCAATTTACAGAAAACTGGATGGTAAATTGAGAAACACTTTTATTTTAGATTGTCATTTTTTCTTAAATTGGGGATTTGCAAAGTCATTCAGAAACATGAAAAAGCAATTATTTTTCAAGAAATCAAAAACGGAAAGCATGGCAAATGTCTTTGATGGAGAAATGATTACCGACACGCTATCATTTGTTTGAGATTACATACATTTTTATTCCCTACGCAAAAGCGTCATGTTTTACCATTACTTAACAAATGTTAATCGGACGCGGTCTTTGCCAAAGTTTGAATGAAAGATGTAGTTCTACATCAATTCCGCTCATAAATGGCACAGGGTAGATTTTAAATACACAGAACAATAACACACCCCTACACAAACAACACACAACATATATAATGTACAGAACTAGAATTGTCGATCGAGGATTGTTGGAGTACAGCCTTGAAACGGTCAGCAAAATGTAATTGCACTGGGGATTTAAACTAGTTTCCTTAAACAACCTCACACTAATCCCAACTCTCCCGAAGAAACATGGATGGCATTTCCTATTCAAGTATGCATTAATTTGAGCAAATTTAAGAATATAACAAATGCTAATAAAAAGTAATAGATAAACGCAAAGTTCTTCTATAACAGGGACCAAACTCTATCTGCAAATATAATAATACACTTAAGAGCACCTAATGCAAACTTTTTTAAGGTAGTATGCTTATGTTTGAAACATTAAGAATCCAGTCTGCCACAGTGATGTTTCGCGTGTCTACATCGAAGTTTAGACGCTGTTAATGCCAAGACATTTGCGTTGACGATGTTTAAAATGAATGTTAACAAGTACTTCAGAGCACAATTTCTCAACACTTTCGTATCATAATTGTCTTACACTATTGGAGACAACCTTGAATAATTATGTTTACCCGACACAAGTGAGAAATACTTTTACAATTTGTTCTTGGCGACTTGATCTATTTCTGATTTGTTTATTATTCTTGCAATTGTCAGAAGTGCACATTCTTTCTTAAATGGATGTACACCTACAGTAACAATTTCCTGTGAAATGCTTATTTTTGTAACAGAAAGGAACAATATCATTATTAAGAGACCAGACTGTCATGTGATGAAGGGCGGAATGATAATGATGAGATTGTAACCACAACCCATTCTCCCATTGATGTCCGATTACTCCATCATTTTCTCCCCTGCAGTGGTTTAACAAATACTAGTAAACGACTTTGATTGTCTGCATACCGAATACTAAGTTTCGTTTATTTGCGCACCACTAACTACCCTCTTGCAACGGAGTAAATTCCGCTGAATAACCCTTTCAAATGGTTTAAGTCTGAAATAAGGTCAGACTCAAATACATAACAAAGAAAGTGTCACGGTTAAAGATCTTTCCAAGAGCACTTATCTTTTTTGCTCGTTTTGAGATTAGAATAACATCGGCTGGGGAAACATTTCGTCGAAAAAATGGCCATCCCGTGGACTGTGTAGATTAAGTCTATAGGTAGGCCAATGCTTATCAACATTTTGTCAAGGAAGAAGTAGAATACCTTGTGACGGATTCACTGAAACAAACTCATGTACTTGACTAACTTAGACTGGGCAATAGTCTATCGGGAAAGGAGAACATTTTCAATTCACAGTTTCCTATGACAATAAGGGTACAGATTTCATTCTCTATCTGGCCTTAAGATATAATCGATGGTAGCAGAGAACAAAGAAACGTTGTCACACGATCAATTCGTTTAAAAAAAGGTTCCCAAAGTTGCCTGCCAACTCCATCGTAAGGGTTACTAAACCTCTAATACGGACGCGTTCATTTGGATGATGTATGAATTACCATTAAATTGCGATCTTATAAATCCAAAATGTTATTAAATTCTTATTAATGACTTACAATGCAACGATCATCATAGCACTATTACGAATTATTGGAAAGAAACAAACCCATCACATGGAAAAAGAGAGTTCTTGGTATCCTGCCTGAGTGTTCGTTTAAAGTCGAAATGCCAATTATTTGATTTGAACGCAACATGAAAGATAAGCCGGTACATTGGCCTGCAAAAGTAATTCAGTGTAACTAGATTTGTTCTTTTGTCAAGATTAATTTGGAGTAAAAAGTACCATTTGACATTGAAGCGCTTCGTATTTGGCAAAGACTGTTACCCGCTTGACGATCAGATTCTGCCTACGACAGTAATATCGATTATGTCGTGTACCGTAATCGCGTTTATTTTCGGGGCGAACCGGTTGGTTCGAACCATTGGGTTGCGAATGCAGTTACGAGTTCTCTCCCTTTCACTTCCGGTTTCAAAATTTCCTAGATTTACTTTCGTTATCTCGCAAAAAAGGTTTTTTAATCCAATTTAATCTTTAATAATCTTCAACAATCGGCTATCATCTAAATTTAATATAGTTTTCAAATTAGTTTTGCAAGCTTTTCATAATGCCAGGCAGGGGTAAAGGCCGGAAACGGGTTAAATCTAACACCGAGCCCGCTCCAAAGAAAACAAAGACAAGAGCGGTACCGCCGACGAAGGAAGGCGAGGTGGCGGAGGTGGTGCGTTTGGTACCGGACGCGGACGAAGCGGAAACGGAGGCCGAAGGTGATAGTATTGGTCCTTATTGATTTTGAGAAAGATTTTAGGGCTAATACATTTGAGCCATTTGGTGCTCTGCCAGAACTGTTAAGGTGCGGTGGGGATGGACTTTCTGCACATATACCTGTCCAGATTTGTGATAAGATCTGGAATAATGAATACGTTAATCTTGCTGTTCTGTTAAAGGGCTCAATTGAGCTCACAGCTATGTACAATGAGGGCGGTGTTATTCGGTTGAATGAGCAGGGGGTCCTGGAGTCCAAAGCGCGGTCATGCACAGACAAAGTGACCAGCATAGAAAAGTGGACAGACGCCTTTAAATAAAGCACGGGAATTATTGGGGTACATGAACACTATAAGGGAATGTGCTGCACGCCAGGCAGGCTTTGCATGGCGTACCTTTGATGATCAGTTCCGTCTGCGGCAGGCTATGTTTCCACAGCCATGGGATAAGATAAACCCTGATTTGTGGCTGAGGATCATGTCAATGCCTCAGCCCCTGCAAACATATAGACAACCATCTAATCCTTCTTTGGGCAATGCTAAAATGCCTTCTTGCCTTGATTTCAACAGGGGGTACTCTGGGGGAATCCCTGTAGATTTGCGCACAAATGTTCTATATGCATGTCGCCACGTCATGGCAAGTCAGGTTGTTCTCTCGCCATCAGTACCACTGGTGCCAGTCCAGATAATTTTGACCAGATGGGAAACATGAACAGTAATAATTTTCGTTCCAAATACAGGATTAGGGGCCAGCAAGGCAGGAGAACCTTTGGACAAGTGTATGGCCAGCGAGGGTCTTACAATCGTCAGTAGTAATCATGCGTATATTCCAGGTATTTTGTCCTAAGCGCCCTCCCCAATTCACATACAACAATTACAAATCGAACTGCATGGTTATCCAAGCGATCAGGCTAAAGTCATACTTGATGGTTTTACATTTGGTTTTCCTTTGTATTACAGCGGTCCTAGGCAATCCTCATTTGCAACTAACCTTAAGTCTGCAAACTTGAATCGGGGCATAATTTTAGAAAAAAATGCGAAAGAAGTTGCTGCAGGTCGTGTAGCAGGCCCATTTGTTTCAAGTCCAATTTCGAATCTTCGGTTGTCACCATCTGTCTTATCCAGTTGGTAATTCTGTTAACGATTTTATTGACCCAGCCCTTTGCTCGGTCCAGTACACAAATTTTGACAAGGCCGTTGAAATGATACAAGATCTGGGACAAGGGGCAATGCTTTTCAAAATGGATATTAAGAGTGCATTCAGACTTTTGCCGGTTCATCCAAATGACTTTGATTTGCTTGGGTTCCATTTTGGGGGTAAAATTTATTTTGATAAATGCCTGCCATTCGGTTGTAGCATTTCTTGCAGTACCTTTGAAATATTTGCCAATTTTTTTAGAATTTTGTGTGCGTAGAAAAGCATCGAGTGAGAATTTATTACATTACCTTGAAGATTTTCTGGGTGGGGGCAGATGTGATACTACCGAATGTCAGCATCTGATGTCTGTATTTGTTAAGTGTATGGCAAATTTGGGGGTACCATTGGCAGACGAGAACACAGAGGGTCCAGTAACTGTTCTTTGTTTTCTGGGTTTAGAGCTTGATTCAGACGAACTTGTTGTACGCATGCCTCTGGAGAAAATAAAGGACATTGTTAAAAAATTAGAATCTGTTGTAGCAAAATCGAGGGTAAAGTTGCGGGAAATGCAGTCGCTCATTGCTGCTTTGAATTTCGCCTGTAGAGCAATTCTTCCAGGTCGTCCTTTTTGCCGTAGGCTCATCAATTCCATATGTGGATTGTCAAAGCCGCATCATCATCTCCGGGTTACAAGAGCAATCAAGGCCGATCTGGAAATGTGGTTGATTTTCTTCAGCAAGTATCACGGAATTTTTATGTTTCATGATCGTTTTTGGTGCTGTAATGCAGACGTTGAACTTTTCACGGACAGTGCAGGTGGCAAAGGCTTGGGCTTTGGTGTGTATTTTAAGGGCAACTGGTGCTATGATGCGTGGCCTGATAGTTGGGATGAGAAGGAGTTAACAAAAGACATTACGCTTTTAGAAATATTCCCAATGCTGGTGGCCATTAGGTTATGGGGTGCCCAGCTGCAAAGCAAGAAAATTCAATTCAATTGTGATAATCTGTTGTGGCGGTCATAAACACTATGACCTCCAAAAATGTTCATGTAATGGTGGTTTTAAGAAGTATTACACTTGAGTGTTTGGCACATAATATCGTGATCAGAGCTGCGCATCTCCCTGGTACAAAAACTTATTATGTGACTCTTTATCTCGTTTACAGATCAGGCGGTTCAAAGAGTTGGCTCCAAGGGCCAATCCAGAACCAGAGCCGGTCCCAGCTCAAATATGGTGCATATTCACCACACAGCAACACAATTAATAGCTGCTAGTATTTCATGCAACACGACCTACTAATCATATAGTTCTTTTCAGCCAGATGTTTTGAGCAACATTATGCCTCTTCGACAATTTCTGTATATCTTGCCGGTCTTAGTTTTTATCATAAGTTACATGGTTGGGCAGACCCATGTAGCGCATTTGTAGTTAGGAAGATGTTAGAGGGTTGTCGTCGGTCATGCAAAAGGCCCGACACCAGGGGCCCAATCACGCAGTCCATATTGTCGAAGATACACACCGCTTTGGGCAGTGTTTGTTATTCGCATTTTGAGACAACCTTATTTAGGGCAGCGTATGTCTTGGCTTATTTTGGTTTATTTAGAGTAAGCGAGCTGGCGTTATCGGGTACGTCACCAGATCCACTTCGCAGGAGCGATCTTTTATTTGAAGGCGACAACAGAGCCTTATTGGTTACGGTCAGGGCATGCAAAACTAGCAGGACACCTATGACCAAGAGGATCCCGAAGGAGAGGGCCAACCTTTGTCCAGTAAAGTTGATGCTGGATTATATATTTTGGTAGGACCATGTGGTGATGGTTTCTTGTTCCTCCATCAGAACGGGCGGCCACTAACTAGGGCTCAATTCTCAGGGGTCCTCACCAAAACCATCACGAAAGTGCATTTATCCTATGCTAATTACAAATCGCATAGTTTCCGCATTGGTCGAGCCACACAGTTAGCGTTGGATGGTGTTCCCGATAGTGAGATAAAACGGATGGGGAGGTGGACTTCCGACTCTTATAAAACATATATCCGTACAGAGAACTTACCTAATTAAATGATGTTCTTACAGATATATGGATAATTGGCGACTCACTGGTGGCTTGCGCGGGTCAGGCCCATAATGGGTCAGGTGGACGCTGTCTGAAGGTCGATAGCTTTAATATACAGTGGCTGGGGTCCCCTGTGATGCGATGGAAAGATTTGTTGCCAAAATTTCAACTGAAGACCATGTCAAGCAAGGCACCGCGCATTATTGTGATCAATTTGGGCGGCAATAATCTGTCATCTATGGAGCTAGGTGAATTCAAAGCGCATGTCTTTTCAGATTTAAAGTATATACGTAGCGTTTTCCCTACTGCATTATTAGCTTGGTTTGATATCCTCCCAATGTTGCATTGGAGGGGGGTGGATGATGCATCTGCGAAACCAATGGATTTAAAGAGAAAACGTGCAAATCGTTTGGATCAACAGGCTGTTTGTTGCAGTCATAGTGGTCGGATAGTTGTCTCAAATATTGATCGCAGAACGCCTGGTTTCTACTCTTGTGACGGTGTCCACCTGTCCCAAGTTGGTTGTCGGATGTATCTTGTCACATTGCAGGCAGCTTTAATCAAGTTCCTCAATGATCCTTCTGCAGTCAAATATGTTGAAATTTAGATTAGAATTTTGGGGGACAAATTTGTTTAGAAGTGCTCACACAAATTTGCTGTGGCGGAAAATTCTAGGCGGCATGCTTCTGACTTGTGTTGCCATTCATATGATGGTCTAAACTATGGATAAACCTAGCAAGATCAATCATTCTAGTAATTTATTTAAGGATTTATCTCCTTTGACCATGGAGTTGAACCTGGGTTGGGAGGATGGATCGTGCAGGTTATTGGCGAAATATATCCATTAAATGCTGTTGGTTACAATTGCAAAAATTGGAATGTAATTAGGGGCCAGGGTTAAGCCCGAATAGTTTAACACTAGGTTTCTCCCGTGTATCCCCTAATTTTTGGCTATTAGGAATTTGCGGAATTTGAAGTTTGCGGAAATTGGGAAGGATATGGATAAAGGATATATTTACGCAAAACTTTATCGTAACCACAGCATTAGGCATTAGTTTTATTTGGTTAACACATGTCGTTGGCGTGCCGCTTTGGGGTTTTCCTCCTATTCTCTGACTATGGCATAACCTAGCAGAGTAACATTGTGATCAAATATCTCCACATTATAGTTTCTATGATTTTTTCCTTTGTATCGATTTACTATTTTTATGTGCAATACAAACATAATATGTTTGTAATAGAATGTGCCATGCCAGTATTATGAACATTACAGTATTTTTGTATGATGTCTATAAAATATATATTTCTAATCAATTAATTGTTTTATGGAAAATGTGAATAAATATATGTCTAGTTAATTTGTGGTATTTCTCATGTCGTAAAATAAACGGCATTACAAAATTTAAATTGTCATGAAACATGTAAAATAAAAACATCATAATCTTGTTTTCTTTGTTTGTATACATTTTGGTTTCATAAATAGTACAATAAATTACAATCCAACCACTTGACTGTGCGCTTTTTAACTACACACTGATCAAATGAGACACACAGTGCGATAAGATAAAGTACACAAAATAACAAACTAGCATATGACGAATGGTTTCAAATTAAACGACATAAAAAAACTGAAATAAAAATATCCTCCTACAATTATGGCAAATACAAACGTTAAACTGAGGTAGATTCCTATAAACGTATGTGTATGCGATGATCTACTAATCAATGTTTTCTATGAAACGATATCAACTTAGTATTTTGGATCAAAACGCCTTGCTCGATATTTCCCGATTCATTAGTATTTTCGATCAAAACGCCTTGCTCGATAATTCCCGATTCAAAATGTTATGTTTTTTTTATAAATGGGCGAATCTTTGTTTGGCAACATGCAAAGAACAGACTTTGTTGCAATATTGGTAAATGAATATTTCAATTGAACCTAAACACAATTTAGCAAATACTGGATTCTATTTGGAGATGTCAACAGAAACGTATATCAGAAATAGCAATTGTTCTGTTTTACCTTGCTCCAATTAGATATGCTATCTGAAAAGAATAATTAACCTGATGTGGAATTTGGGGTGGTTTGGAAACCAAATCACTTTCAGAAATAGTTCTTTTTAATTTCTGAAACATCTTTATTGATCAGTTGGCTCTCGAGATAACATTGAATTCTACTGTTTCACGCCCCCTCCCCCCAACACAGTATATGGGGAAAAAGTTCCTCTTTTGTAATAATCATTTAACACATTTAGGAAAACACAACGATATACAAGCACGAACAATGCAATGATATTGTTAAAATGTAATTCAAATATATCAAGCATGTTCAGCCATTTTTGAAATCACAAACCATTTCGCTTCAAAACCTATAAAGATGGGAGCAGTCACTGTCATATGATAATAAGTAGGAAAAAGGCATGTGGCAGTGATGTAACCTGTGCCAGTGAGTAATCACTTCCAATTTCCCCGAAATATAATGGGTAACATGATAGATTTTGTGACTTACAGCAGGTGTTTACACAAATACGTTCCTTTTCCCACCTCTTTTTGCCGTAATCGTGAGTGACGTACTATTTATGATAGTGCAATATTGCCCCTCTTTGTATTGCCATACCGGTGTAAATTGTACTTGAATTGGTTGCTCCTTGAGGTGTTGACAGTGCATCTCTTATCATCGTTCATGATTTCAATGAAAAAAAAACACAACAACTAATTTTCACAGTACATGCCATTTGCCGAAATATAAATGAAGACCACGACGCAAGTGGGGCAACACATAACTTGGATTATAACGTCAGGTCTTTAAAATATTGACGATGATACTGAGGGAAGGTATACGTTACACTACATAAGTAAATACAACGTCAACATACAACAAAGACATATACCATATGCTTTGAAATATATTCATCAAGAAATGTTGGGGTTACCGCATAGTCTTATTAGCAACTATATGGACTAAATGGTCAAACATCTATTTCGTCAAGGCAAATACGTTCAGCCAACAGCTTAAGCATCTCCGTCCACAGTGTAGTTCGATATTGTCTTATCGTTTGAAATATTTAACATGACTAAATCATTCATGAACATTGAATTCCGCCTTAACCGGTGCCAGGAAGCGTTATTACTGTACTGTTGCAACTACTATTCCTGTAAATATAACCGAGACCCTTGTGAACCTCACTTTGATGTATTTACTCCAAAAAGGTGTTTTTTAAAAAAAAAAAAAATATTTATACGGAATTAAATTTGTTTAGCACTTTATGTAATGTATCACTATCTTGAACATGTAGAATAAAAGTATTCTTTAATTCAAAGGACAACACAATACAATGCAATTTCTTTCACGTTTACATTTAGTATGTTTATAAAAAACGGGTTATTTTTTCGGAACAAACGACATTTAATGATATAGGGACCTTATAAAATTTGAACTATCTGCAGGGCAAGCGATGAATACCTCTATTTTTAAAGATTATTGAATAGACTATGTAAGAGCAATTTTACATTTTTCTTGAACCGTATTATTATCATGGCAGATTATCGGAGGAGGGGAAACAAAGACGAATACTATGAAGGCGGAATGTTTCCAACGTATTGGAAGTCGCGCCTCAACATCATTGGGATGTCTGAAAGGCTTTAGGCTTCACGGAAGCATTTGCTTATGTGATTATGCTTCCATTGAACATGCGGGGACATGGAAAAGACCGAGAAGAGTGTAACTAGTGTTGGATTGCCGTGAAGCCAGTGAATTATTATATCGGAGATAAAATACGGTTGGATCATAGATTGTTGCGTAACAGAATTTCAACATTAATTCAGAGGTTAGCACATTCATAACAATGAACTATTTATAAAAATGCTTTAAAGAACAAAACGTGCTTCTGATACAAACAATTTAGTAGACAAATACATAACAATAGTTTTTATATCACAAAGATATATATTCTATTTAGGCGTAATCAAAGCGATCCGATTATAAAAATTAAAGATCACACTTGCTAAAGTAAGTGCAAATAAACAAAAAATAAAGGAATAAACTTTTAATTATTTATAACATTAATAAAATATATATATAAAAAAGGTAAGGAAAAAATATTAAAAAATTTAATAAATGTAGAACTGAATGAATGACTGAATGAATGACTGACTGACAATGAATGAATGAATGAATGAATGAATGAATGAATGAATGAATGAATGAATGAATGAATGAATGAATGAATGAATGAATGAATGAATGAATGAATGAATGAATGAATGAATGAATGCATGAATGAATGAATGAATGAATGAATGAATGAATGAATGAATGAATGAATGAATGAATGAATGAATGAATGGATGGATGGATGGATGGATGGATGGATGGATGGATGGATGGATGGATGGATGGATGGATGGATGGATGGATTAATTAATTAATTAATTAATAAAATTAATTAATCAACAAACATGTCTTATTAAACCAGGGTTTATCTGTTCTAGTAAATTAATAGGTGAAGTCATTAAGCACTCTCTGTTTAATAGCTGCACATTCAATAGCATACATATTTGTTTGTTACGCAGGCGTTTTCCTGTGAAAATATAACTCTCATTTTCGTTAGTATGCAAGATTAAATAATCCTGAAAATACCAAACATATCTGACAAGGCCATATGGTGTAACATTATTATAGCATGCGTATCGACAATTGATACAGACGTTCAACAGGTACTAAGAATTTATGTCAAACCTGTGCTGTAAATATTTGAACGAAGAGGAGAACATTAATTCCTTCGGGAATTCTGTTTAAACTGGATCCGATGATCTATTACTGCTAAATCGCTTGTTTCAAATACCGTTGATTACTCGAATTCTTGAAATTTCAAAGGGATCATCAATTGAGATATTTTTACAATGAATGCGGAAGTTCTTGCGGTTTTAAATGTTATCCTAACCGATATTAACTGATATTTCTGGGCGAGATAAATAAAAAAACTGAAAGGCGTTTTCAAGTAAAATGATTAACAACTACATTTGTATTTTCAGAATGTTAATTCGCTTGGACCGTTTCATGTATATTTTGGTCGTTTTGGCCTATAATTCTTACTCGAGTCTCTGTATTCAGCACGAAGCCCCACGCATATATCAAAACTCAGAGGTACCGACATCGCACCAAAACTTTCAGGTAGCATAGTTTTATCCGATTGCTTCAGATTGGATCAAGTGAAATTGAAAATGTGCTTTAAAAATAAACAGTTGCCGATGTGTTTTATCGACCGGTTCACACAAAATGTTATAAAATTTTGATTCAGTATCTAATGATTAAGACTAAGTGCTATTCTAAAAACTATGGTCTATTTGGACAAAATAATGATAGCAACAGCTAGTTATATAACAGTTTACAATTTAATATCATCATAAAGTAAGTTTTGGTTGGCCTCGAAACTGGGACCAGCTAAGTGTGATCACCTAAAAACACTTCCTTGCCTACTAACAATTCATCTCAATTTAATGCTTATTTGGGTTTCTTTTAGATACAGATGAAAGAGCTTCGCAACTTAGCCATTATAAAAGCCGACATACTGAGGCGCTTAGGGATCATGGATCCTCCAATGCGTCCAACTGCTCCTCCTCTCACCACCAAACCCCCACAAAGGTCAAAGGTGATGGCTTTAAGATCATGCGATATCACCAGAATTCTCTCAGAAGTACCAGATATAAACTACATATAATATGCAACGTTTGAATGATATTTTAATGAAAGGTATGTATGTAGCAGGAAACCATATCATTTAGTCACGATATCATTTTTGTAAACACAGAATCTGGATATATGCATGTAAAATGTTTTGTTGACGGCTAATTAGTTATCCATTTAGTAGGATAGTCGCCCTAAAAGCAACAGTGGCTTATAAAGTAATAAAATAAAACGGTTGACTGATACGGACGGTGATTTAAATGTCACTTCGAATAGTACGTTTTGGAATTCTGAATTTTATCAGTATCAAATAATAAATGTCACTCATTGTTACAATCGAACAATTTACTCTGATTTTCTTTATTCTCAGCTACGGCCGCAGACACTCACACCATTCAGTTTGAGCTATCCGGCATTTTGTCCGATAATCAAACGGTTATAGACAAGGTAAATTTAATCGTGAGACTCAAATACAAGAAGAAAAGAAATCAAAACCGTTTGGATTTTCAGTCGGTCAAATCATCGGATAAAAGCAACATTGATTTGACAAAGAAGAGAAAAAAGGACAGACGTCGAAGGCGATTTTTGGAAATCAAGCTTACGGTTTCCAATGTGACGCACGATGGAAAACAAGGGACTGTACTCACATCGGTGAAATCTCGCCTCAAAAAGACAAAGACCCTCCAGTTAACGTTACACCCGTCAATTCTTGTAAACGCACTTATTTCTGACAGCCAAACACTAAAGTTGCATATTGTCTGCGGCGGGTGCGGGCGTCGAGCTTCCCTGATTCTTCTACACAAACACAAAAAGCGAAAACGGGCAAAAGGCAATCACACAGCAAGATTGTTACACAAACGACGTCCAGTTTTATTCATACAAACTCATAAAAGTGTGCCTAGTTGACCATTATGGTCTGATTGTAGAAGAAAGTTTGCTCATCTCCATTACGTTTAATTCATTTATAAGGTTTAAAACATGCTGCCAACGGAAACTTTATTTTACTTGACCTTTAAATCGAAAACTTGTAAGACAGAAATCAAATTGAAAGCATCGATACTGAAAGGTCATATTGAAATGTCAACAATTTAAGAAATATATAAATTGAAAGGGACGTAAAAATGGTGGTGATTTCTAGATTGTATTTGGTTAGGTTAAGTTTTTAAAATTGCAGTTCCTTATGAAATATTCAAAGTTGTTGGCCACAACTGAAAATATAAGGCAAACACCGTTATATTCAGGATAATGATTTTAAGAATGCAGTCGCATAACTGTATTACCTTTATGTTTAAATGATTTACTGTTACTATTTTGATATTCATGCAAAGGATATGTGATGATATTCAGATTTGTCAACGTTTTTTTTATGAAGCATTACTACTTTGTTTTGAACGAAACTGTTATGCTGGTCTTTTATTGATCACAGTGGTGTGTTATTGCCAGATAAAGATGTTATATTGTTAAAAGTTATATTGTATAGAAATAAAATTTAAAAGAATTAGAAACAGTCAACGTCAGTGAGAGTTTAAACATTATCATTGAAAAAAGTTAATCGAGAAAGTGAATGGTAAGTTTTAAAGTGACACTCTTATTCAAAATCAATACATACACATGTATTACAAACATAAATTTTGGATGATAAACCTTTAACTAATTCCTTTAATGGAAAATATAAATTACTGATTAATACTGAACAAAATTCTAACCGTGTATTTAATAGCTGAAAACGCAAAAATAGTAAATATTTGGTGAATGTTAAAATATTTATTGTGATCAACTATCGACTTATAACGTAGAAATATCGTGTTTTCTGCATATTTCTCCAAGCTTACTCGGCCTCATTCATAAGAATAATTGTTAACGAGATTAATTCATCTTTTTAATATATTTAAACAATTGTTTTAGTTGTGGTACATTTTGTTTGGTAGTAAGAGTGCATCTTTAAGAATAGAATAATATGTCGTGTCGTTTTTTCTATGTACTCATGTTCACGTATAAAAAATAACTATTCATTTACCAAACTATGTAAGGCGAACGGTGTACATTGTATTGAACCTCGTACGCCATATCAAAAGATAACAAAAACAACAGTTTTACGTTCAATTCACTGTCTGTGCGATGATTTATTAATTTAATAAATAACCATGTTACACCATAAGTAAATTAAATTTCAGTGATCACCAGACCTGTCTTACCATCTAAATTATCTTATCACAATTTAGTTATAAAAATACATGTTTGAAACTTGGCTAACATATAAAACTTTTATATAATATATCTTATAATAACACTGTGTATTTCGATACAAGAAACAAGCTGGACACCAATGAACTATAGGTATTAAACTCATGATTATCTTCCCCAATTATATACAGGTATACAACTATCAAACATAATTACCCAAATTGTTAAAACAGTATCACCACAAGCGAAATATATCCCCTACAATTGGTTAATGTATTACAAATTGCCATAATTAAATCATAATATAAGGAAACATGTATGCAAATATGCAAAGTTGTTGCTTGATCCGATGCATTTTATTGTGATCCTAATTTAAGGAGTCATGTAACACATTTAACTAATGCATATTCAACTCCTGTGTCTCTTGAAATGCCATCTTGAAATTTCGGAAACTCCCGAACTTGGTATAAATGCTAAGAGTTCATTTTGGCAATTTACAGCAAAATGGAGAGAGCGCAACTCTAACTTGTTTGTTGTTCCAACTTATTTGACCCACTTGCTCCACCCTTAATGTAGTCATGTGGTATATTGGCGCGAAAGTTAAACCACCCAGTCGTTAGTTCCATTAAAAGAGTGTCGGGCGATGGTAAATTATCGTTCCTTTGGCAATACGATATGAAACCAAAACAAAATGATAGATGGTTGAACAACAAATGGAAAAGCACCGAAACATGATTTTCGTTTAGAAATCAAAACATTTTTGATATTTAGATTATTGAAACTACCTAGGTACATTTGTATAGTTCAGAACTTATATGAGATTAGAGTGTTGTTTTTGTTCATTATGCTCAACAAAAGACATGTTGGTACTGACTTTGCTTGATCAGTTGTATATTATTAAGAGGATATTAAAGGAAGAAACGTAAACACTTAAAGTGATACTCGTATTTAAAATCAATACATACACATGTATAACAAACATAAATTTTGAGTGATAAACCTTTAACTATTTAATTAAAATGCATTTATTAATTACTGATTAAAGATTTAAACCGTGTACCAAATAGCTGAACTGCACAAATATTAAATGACTGATGGATCCTTAAAGATTTACAGTGATCATCTATCGTCGCCTTTCGTTAAACGGTATCCTACATAAAACATTATTTTTGATATTAATTCAGCATTTTCGGTAAATTAATACAATTGAATTAATTGTTGTTCATTTTATTTGGGAGTAAGAAAAAATATTATGAAGGGCAAAACTCAACCCGTACCATAAAACTCACGTCATAGTAATACTATTGTGTATCTTATGTTTTTGTCGGTTTTTCAAGGGTACGATGCTGCTGGTGCCGTCCGACACGACAAAGAAGTCAAAGACGCCACAGACATTTAATTAATTACCATAAAAGTTAGCACATCGTTTCCTTTTGACAAACTGGCTTTTCAAGCTGTATACAATATCCAAGTGTAAGAATGAAACAATACTTGGATATAGATTTAGACACGTATTTAATTGACTTCTGTTGTGTGGTGTGTGGAGTATCGTTGTTGGTGTTTCTGGGAGGTGGCGGGGTGTACGTTAGAGCTTCTCTGGTTCTGAAACGTGCACCATTATATAACTCTGTCACACGTCCCTAACGGAAAACAATTAATAAATTTAGTTTTGAGGCGAGGAATCGAATATTGTTCATGTGGCATTTAAGTGTGTTTCCAGTAGACTATGGAAACGCCATATAAGTCAATATTATGGACATACACAAATGACTGCATGCAGAGTGTAGATCCGTTATTTATAAAGTGTAATCCGATTGACTACATCGTTCCTATAACTTTGAAAGAATATACACCTACAGTCAATTAATCCTAAGCATTGCTGATTTTGCAAATGTGGAATGTTGAAAATGTCGAAATGTGAAATATTTCGAACAATCCGGCCGCATCGGTCAGGAATAATTACAACTTACGTAAAATACAAATTATTTGAGGACAACATAATTTTAAAAGAAGCTTTAATTGGTAAGTAATGCTGTTACCACGCATGCAGAAATTCCAAAATATGAGTGTAACTGACTGTATAGCTACTTTGTGCCTTTTTCAGACACGCGCGATATTTTAAGAATGTGAAACATGCAAACCTTGAACTAAACCCAAACTGATAAAACATACAGTTTATGACTCTTAACAAGATAAACCATCTGATTATTGTCTAAGTATATATCACTTCTTGAAATACTTCGTTTTATTGTTGTTTATTGTTATTGTTATTGTTTTATGTTAAAATGCCAAAAGTTCTCTTTGTAAACGCATATAAAGTTTAACAGGTACTCAAAGTTCTGCACAAATGCTTCGACAATAATTCCCCTGTCGTGATACACGTGGATTGCAGTTTAGAATTATTTGAAAACGCAAACGTCGGAGTCTTTTTTCAACAAACCTAAATGCATCCGTTAATAACATAGCATTCATATTTGGGACGACCCCTTTCAGTGGACGACACTATTAAAATTGAAAACAAATAAAAACTAAGTATTAATAAACTATGTAAGACGAAACATGACGTTTTCTTTCTTTCGAAATGCTGTGATTTCAATCCGCATTTTTGTGTGAAATACTCGTATGATATATTAGATATGATGAGTTCAAATACAATCAACGGTATGTCTCTTCTTTAAAGTTAATTGGAAGACAAGACTAGAAAAACAAGGTGGATGTATTCAGAACAAAGTGCCATTATCGATAGTTCCTGATAACGTGTTTCAATGATAACATGTCTGACATTTCCATTAAAATTTCGATTAAGTGCTACATAATACTAACCGTGTCATGTTGTTTATAATCTGACAAACTATCTGATGGTATCTGAATACGTAGTTATGGTTGCCCATTCAGAAATCTGCAAAAATATCCAATCTATATCTCCTAAAATACTTTTTTGTTAGAACCAAAATACGAGAAACAATATTAGAATAGCAAAGATGTAATATAAATCACAAACAAAACAATACAATAATTGTTAGTCTGCTTCAGAAATGCAGCGCTGTGACTGTTAACGTTTTAAACACCGGGATGATTGCAATCAAAAACGCGGAGTTAGGATGAATTGAAGTGTAACGCAAATGAAACAACATGCACACGTCTAGTAGTAAACTGTTCCTGGGTCGCTTTACTAGTCATTGTTTTTGTGCGAACTTTTGAATATCACACTTATTAAAACCAATTAATCACTTATGCAGCTATGGCTGTCGTTATCGTCAGGGATCTTTTGATGTGTTAAATCATAAACAAGCTTGCGATCCAAAATTAACGCTGTCAGAATAAAGACAGATACAATATACTAACAACGTTCATCAAATTATTCCGCTCAAATTAAAGTGACTCGCTCAGTTTTTGGACCAAAATAAGTTTCCCCGTAAATGCATCTGAAAACATTTAATAATCGTTTTACTCGATGAAATTCATATTGCATAAAATAGAAAACCGACGGCACTAGGCAACTAGGACTTATAAAAACTAACAATTGATATCGTTGTGTACAAAGCATTTATGGGTTGGTATAGCAAACCTTAACAATATTTGAACAAATTAGCAAATCAAATGACAGACGCCAGCTTACAGAACAGAACAGAACATAATCTTTATTTAACTTAAGCATATATAGCTCATCGTTACAAACACAAAAACAAATGTACATTTTAAATATAGCACGCATGGAAGAACAATTGAATAATTTTGCAAAACAAATATACATTTTGAATATTGAATATTGCATGCATGGAAGAACAATTGAATAATTTTGCAATATATTATTTATTAATTCAAGTTATACAATATCGTGCAAAACTACAGCTAATTTAGTACTGTATGTGAGGATGTCTTTAGTGTTAATATATTTATATTCAAGTCTCTTATTTTAATAGCTAAACTTACTAAAAGGGTTTATAATTACAATAAAGTAATGATTTATATTTTATCATACTCCGATTTCTGACATAATATCTAGAACTAGTATATATAATTCTGCCTTATATCATTATACATTGAACAAACTAAAACAAAATGAAATTCATCATCAATATCGTTTAAATTGCACAGTGTACATTTCCCATCTTGTCAATGAATATTATAATGTTTCTCACGTTCATTATTTAAATTATGGGAGAACAATCTAACTTTAGCTAAAATATTTCTATATTTGAAAACTTCGAGTAAAAACAATGTAAGTTGGCATTTTGAATGTTTCCTTCATTTGCTTATTTAAATACAAGGGTGGTAGCACGCCAACATGTGATATACACATCTCGTAATCTCACTATGAGATTAAGAACAAATGCATGAAAATTTACAGCTGCATGCAAACATTTGTTCACACTAGCACTAGGTTTAATTCAGGATTATATATTTTGCCAACCTCTTGCGCAGTTATCTCCCTTGAAAATCAAATACCTCTGCAAACACGTACGAAAAAAGCAGACGCTGAAATGTAAACTGGTACATAAAATAGCATATCATATTTAATATCATTTGTACAGTTTCAGTTATTAACGTTAATGCGTTTACAAATATTCAAAATAGCAGCTAAAAGCATTTATTAACGATTAACATTTAGTTACGTAAGATAACATTTGTAAACGATCAGTTTCTGCCAACCAGACTACTTCAAACTTCATCGGATTTTAATTGTCAGGAAAAACATTAACACTTAATTTATTTTCTTCCTTCATTTTGTGATTTTTGTCTCCGTGAACATTGAATTAATTTGCATTTAAAGGGACATTACAAATTAAATCAGGTTTCTTCATCGTTAAAAAATAATTGAACTGCTCTTGACTCTAGAACATTTTTAATTAATCCTATATTATTGCTACTACCATTACTACTGTTGTTAATACTGCTTCTATTTCAATAACGGCTTCAACTCTTTTTAATAGAAGAAGAAGAAGAAGAAGACTTTATTATGCAAACAAATATGACAAGATCCATAGCATAATAGAATTAACAACAAAGTATAATAATAATATACTGGTACAGCAAGATGTCATCTGGCATAGTAAGTTTACATAATATATTCAAAATAGCAATATGAAACTTATATACTTGAAGGAAAAAAATCATGTCGGGAGAGACAACATGTGTTCGATTCAATTCATATTAGGTAAAAGCACGTCAGTCATATACTAAATGGCGTCTTATTTCAAAAGCCTTAAATGTAAATGTGGCAATTTTTTTTAATTTGACTGAATTTTCACTATTTATCAATTGCATAAACTTGAAGAAACTTGGATTACGCCAAAAGTAGTTGTCTATACTTTTTTTCTGATATCTTTATAACACTCGCATTGCAGAACAAAATGAAATTCATCTTCCAATACCCCGCATTTCATACATTTGCGTTCGTGATATGGTAAACTTTCTGGTCTACGCCACCTTCCGGTTTCCACAGCTAACCTATGTGACGACAAGCGTAATCTAGATAGAGCTTTTCTGTATTTTGCTATGTTTACTAGGTTGAGGTACTCGCTAAACTTAAAACTAAAAATGGTTCTGTAAAACATTGACCTAGATGATTCATGTATAGTTGCATTTAGATTATGGACAAAATTGTCTTGCAATCTTTGTTTAACTAGCAGTAAAAATAATTTCGTACTCCCTACTCCTTGATTTAACCAAGCTTCGTAAAACCCTAACTGGAAAAGTAATACTTGCACTATCGAAGCACAATATATTTTGTTAGGATTTACATCAAGTGAATTTTTTTAACAATAGAAATGTTATAGCAAACTTGACAGTTTGTCGTTTCACCTTCTCGCACCGTTCTCCAGTACACTCACAGTCACAATTTTCCTATGGAATGTTCATTCTTTGTACAGACAGATGTGATGACGTGAACTGTCATTTTGCTGGCATCATGATATGGCATGCATGAGTTTTTTGCTTTTATCTTTCATTCAGGCTGTGTCAAGGACATAAGAGTGCAAATAATGTATTTGCATCTTGTTGCAACAAGTTTCCGTCGATTTCATTTTTTAAATTGTAAAAAACTGTAATGACTTTACTGTTAAGCGTTCATACTGAGAACGTTTATCAATTATACTTGTCGAGTTTTAATACTCGTTTATTTGAAACTAAATGTTTTACCTCACATTTACCAGTTTTATTTATTCCGATACTGCTGTAAGCCGCTGACTAGGGGCGTTGACAGGGTTGTACTTATCATTGGGGTCAATTAACAGTTTCAATTATACTCATACTGCTGTAAGCTGCTGATACGGGGCGTTGACAGTGTGTATTTTTCCTTGAAGTCAATGGACCGTTTCAATAAAACCGAACATTCTACTTCCAAACAATCCAACATCATACACAACTTAAAACCAATCAGTCCCAATCATTGACTCTATATGTAGATAATAATTAAATATTTATAATTCTTGTAATATTTTAGACAAAAATCGATATGTGTTTGCCCTGTAAGTTTGTTTAAATGCGTTAAAATTTACAACTGCAACTTCACGTGATTGAAATTGCGCAATGTATTTTCAACGATATTAACTTCAATTGGATTACTTCTTTAAAAATCGATGAAAATGAAATGAAAAAAGAAAAACAGCAATTCAGAACTATTTAAAATATCCCGAAATAATGATTTGTAAGCATTGATCGCTAAACAGTGTACTACATATATTGCATTAGGAACTGAAGTGGTGATATAAAGGTGAAAAAGGATTTTGTTCCATTCTTACAAAAGATATAAACTACTTCATGCCGAAAGTCATTGAGACGGAATCAGGTCTTTGGAAATGGGATACACAGTGTTTCAAAATTTACTAAGTCTTGAAGGTCGGAAAACTGATTCTAATGAGATGTAATTAACATACAGATTACACCACGAAACTGTTTTGAAATGTGATACTAGTTTATTTAACAGAAACATATCATATCTTGACATCATTAAGAACTAACATTTACGAACATTGTACAGTACGTTACAATTACGTAGATTACTTAATACGTAGATCACGAGGGATTGTACAATTTCAAAACACAATTATGTTGCAGACCATCTTAATAAATGTATCTATACATTATATCTGTCATTGGGAATTAAAGAGAGAAATAATCTTGGACATAGGACGGTAAGCTCTTAATTAGGAACCGTTATGGGAATAAGTTGATAACCAATAGCGATATCGAAACGAAAGTGACGTATCATTAGCGCTATGAATGAGTTTAATCCCGTCAATGCGACAGGAATGTGTTTTTTCTTAAATGCAGACTAGTCAGATGTATGCAACACACACACACACACACACACACACACACACACACACACACACACAGAAACCAAACACAGGTCAACGCATCGCTGCATCCAAATCAACTTTGTCGATATAGAATTAATCTTGAAACTTGGTAAATACAACTAATTGTGGGGTGACCCTTTTCAATGTTTAATTTGCTTTATTTTATTCTTTCATGACACTTAAACAATAATAAAGTGTGACCTTACACATTAATTTCATGCAAGATATATCAACATGCATAAAACAATGAAGCGGGTTCGATTCATGCGGAAAACCTTAGAAAATTAAATAACAATAGATTGACTGACATGGAATGACAGAATAGCATTCTCATTTAGATCATTTTAATGATCGGAATTCATTTCGGTGGCATTTATGATATCCTGAATGCTCTGTTCAAAATAGCAAAATGAAGCGCAATATTTGATATTCAAGATCGTAACGATTGCTCCCTCAATTAATTTCAATCCCTGTATAGTTGAAGTATTTTAGGAATAGTTGAGGACATACCAACATGAATATAGAAACATTGAAATTTGACAACATCTTTTGAATTATTCGTTTCCTCTACCATGCACACTTTCTCACTGCCTTTTGGGTGAGTGTCGTTTTAAAATAACCGATTTTTCATGAAGCGAAGTTTTTGCTTTCCTGTACATTGATGTCAGTTACTTTAGTTTACTTAACAAGGTTTCATTGATAATGGTTTGCAGCTACATATAAAATGAAATTTGTCTTAGATAAATGAAAAATAATGCTAAAATAATGTAACTAAGGTCAACTATACACATTATTTACGAGTTTGTATGAATAGGACTGGACGTCTTTTTGGTAACGATCTTGGTGCACCTGTGCGTTTTGTTGGTATTAGCTTCTTGAGTTTGTGTAGAAGAATCAGAGAAGCTTGACTCCCACATCCATTACAATCGATATGCAACTTCAGTGTGCGGTCGTCAGCATTGAGTGCGCTTTCAAGAATGGATGGGTGTAACGTTATCTGGAGAGACTTTGTTTTCTTGAGGCGAGATTTCACCGATGTGGGCACAGTCCCTTTATGTCCATCGTCCGTCACATTGGACAAAGTTAACTCGATTTGCAAGAATTGTTTACGACGTCTTTCCCGTTTGCTCTTTTTCGTTAAAGAATCTTTGTTGACCTCATTTGATGATTCTGCAGACAAATTTTCCAAACGTTCTAGTCTTCTTTTCTGTTTGTATTTGACTCTCACTAGTAAATGGACTATGTCTACAACTGTTCTATTATCGGATGGAATGTCGGAAAGCTTAATTTAAAGCATGTTAGTGTCTGCTTGGGTGTCTGAAATTGAAGACATTTCTCCTATCAAAAGATATTCTCAGACATGAGTTATAAATGACTACGGATGAGGAATAGTATGTTCAAAAGTGCTGATGCAGTTCTTGTTTTAAAAACAATGAACATTGAAGAGACAAGGCCTGAAGCCTAAAGTAACTACTATCTTGGTTGCGTGTTCAATGCTAGGTCTTCTTTTTAAAAATATGTTAAAATAAATTTTACCTGGTGATCCTGAGAGAATTCGTGTGATGCCGAGTGGCTTGAAAGGAATCCCATGAGACCTTTGTGGCGATTCGGTGGATCTATGTAGTGGAGAAGAAATAGTGCGCTGTGGAGGATCCGTGATCCCTAAACGCCGCAGTATATCAGTATAGCAGTCTGCTCTTATGATTGCCAAGTTTATTAGCTCCTTCATCCGTATCTACGAGAGTAAACGCTTTAGAGTTGTGATGATCTAATTGTACAATCGTCAGCCTACACTGTACATTTGCCAAAAAAGAGAGATGTTTCCTTCTTTTTGTCCATTTAGTATTCAGTATGTCAATGTATTATTGACATGTCACAATGCATATTATTCTATGACATTTGAAATTGAATATTAATAGTAACACTTATCATTACGTCTTCCAAAACAATATAGATCATAACAAAAGTTCAGTAATAAGCGATCCGCAAAAAAAATATCGGCAACTGTTGTTTGTTTTCTTAAGCTAATTCACATTTTAGTTTATGTTTTTTGTTTAAACTTATATTTTACAACGAATATGAAGCAAGCTAGTACAAGATTGCATTAATCACTCTCGTTGGTACGATGTTACGCGAAAAGGTGGTATTGTGTTGTAGGGACAACCAGAGCTTCTTGAGAAAACCAACATGTCCGGCATGGTGACCTCAAACCAAACTTACATGCGCCCAGGGCGGGAATCGAACCCGTGTCGCAGATGTAAGAAGCGAGCTGCGATAACCGGACAATCTTTTAGAATAGTGTTTTATTATTTTACAGACTTGCATATATTCAAATAGAGAATAAAAGGATGTTGATCTGGTAAAGCGTAGGAAGTTATCATGCGAACCGTACCATGTTAAATATTCGTTTCATATCAAAAACATTATTTATTTATTTTTTAAATTATTTTAATGTAAAAGAAAATAAATCGACGAATTTGAAAGATTGTAAGTATCTACCATGACCCTAACGTAGGTTTACCGAGTTTCCGCAAAACACCCTGCGCGAGCGTTGGGATGAACCTATCTTACACGAGAAGCTATGGTAGATGCTTTTTCTCCCACCTCAGTTAAACAAAATAAAGTAAAAATGTATTTTTTTGCTGGAACTCTTTTGTTGGTAGTGATAATAAATGCGTATGGATATGCGCGCATTGATTCAGACTATGTTAATAGTCAAATCGTTATTTAAATAGTTCTGTGGAGAGTGCAGAATTATTTCTGAAATGGTGTGTGAAAACTTTTTTATGGTGCCATTTGAATCGAGAAATAATTAATTGTATGCTTAATATTACCACAAGGCAAAGTTTCCACGATGCTACAGACGACAGTCTTCAACAAGGGATGTAATTATGTGATGGCAGTAATAAAGGAGTTCCATACGGGTACTTGTTTTACCTTTGCCCGTTTGCAAGGTAAGAATATCTAATATGGTTAACTTTTTCGATCTACTGATCTGAGGTGGGAGAAAGATTATTCTTTATTCTGAAATCTTTAACAGGATAATGTATTCTATTAACATATTTGAAAATTTTATGTCGCCATTCTCCGTTTTTTAGGGTCAAGAATCAACGGACAAATTAAAGCAAAATGACATTCTTTACACGAAATAAGCGCAGTGAAAAACAATATACGTATTACTTATACACACACATACTTAGAAGTGTCGATTAATGATACGCCGTAAGGGATTGGAATAAACTGAGGCTACCTGAAGGTTTTGTCGTGAAGTTGGTAACTCTGAGTCTCGATATTTTCTTGGATCTTCGGTCCGAATGCAGACACCGGAATTCGTGTTATATGCCAGAACGACCAATATATACATTAAAAGGTCCATAGTTAATTTTCTGAAACAAAAATATACAAAGTTTTTCACAAATCTTCAGATTTAGATTCTTATATACGATGAAGAATGTGTTTTGATTAGAAACACATTCCGGTTCATTTGTTAATCATTGTCAAACATTTTCTGTTTTAAAATTCGAAAATTCAATAATTTCCAAATTAATTGATGATAAAAATAACGATAGTTAGAACATTATTAAATTAAAATTATAACGATTTTTGTTTTCTAGTTTATTATTGAATCTTTATTTGAATTCACTAATTCCCATATTCACAAATAAAATAAATAAAGAATATTTGTTGAATTCAGTGTATTATCGTATTTAATTTTTCACAAATGGCGAAGCCGAAATTGTAGTATAGTCACGCAGGAAACATATTACGATCTTACAATGAAGCAATAATTTTCTGCTTCGTTTATGCTTATTTTTGGAGTATATTGGTAGTTTTCTTTCTTCATAGTTTACCTTTTTTGGAGTACCCCTTTGCAACCCGTAGCAAACCCATCAAGCAAAGTGATATGGAGTGTCGTTCCAACGCCGACTTGCGGTGAAATAATTCTCCAAGATGTTTTTAAAGTTTATAATAGTGAATTTTCTAAGAAGTTTGTATTACAAAGTCAGACTGATTGAAAAACAAATAAATAGATGATACCATCGAAGCTATGTTCGACCATTTTGTTTTCGTCTACTGTTTTGTACGAAAGCAAACGTTCAAGCTTATCGTTTAATTTTTGACTTTATAAAATATCATAAGTTTGTAATACAAACATTCGTGTTAACATTAAAACAAAGTGGGTGTTAAAGAACGCCAGAAAAATCAAATCGAAACGATAAGGCGTTCAGAAATGCAAAGAAAATATGTATGCGTACTTTTCAAATCTTTTGTATCTTTATTTTTTTTTTGGTTTATTTGTTTGTTTGTTTGTTTGTTTATTTGTTTGTTTATTAATTTACTTATTCATTCGTTCGTTCGTTCGTCCGTCCGTCCGTCCGTCTGTCCATTAATCAATCCATTAATTAATTAATTTATTTATTTATTTTTTTATTTATTTATTTATTTATTTATTTATTTATTTATTTATTTATTTATTTATTTATTTATTTATTTATTTAGTTAAAATAATTTGTTTATTTATATTCATTTATTTATTTAAATCTGCTCACCTTTAGAAAGAAGTTGCATTTCTATTGCTGAACGACCATTGATCCACCATTTTTCCTTGATAAAACGATTTTAAAGATATCCCGAAAATTCATCACTAGTTACACACTTGTAGGAGTTTTCATGTCCCTGCATGTGCAGCCGTGTCAGCAGTATCCAATAAACCAATGCTTCTTTGCGGTCTGCGGTCTAAGGCTTATATGTTGTCTTGAACCTTTCACACACCCCACGTTCAAGAGCTTCTTCTTATTCGTTGGAATCATTATGACTCATCATTGTTTTCGTATGACTATCTTCGTTGAATACGCAGCCATTACTAGACAAACTGTTTCAAATTAGTTTAATTAACGTTGCTATGACCACCATCCCATGCAATCTCATTGACTTATAATCAAAGTGTTAATAGTTTGCCCACGATTCACCCTTCCTAGAATGCACTTAAAATCTGAAAAAGATAACTGTAAGAGACTATCGTTTAAACAGTATTTGCCAAAAACTCGTTACATTCAAAGTTTGGTACAATGTAACGTTCTTGTTTTTATTATGATCATTTATCAAAATACATGTATATGTTATATATTTTTTTTTTAATTTCCAACAAAAAGTGAACAAAGGTATATATAATATGACCTATAGTAAAAATTGAAAAGCTTCGGCTTAGCAAATGTTAGAAATGGCTATTACTCCGAAATTCTTAACTGCAACACTCCTGCTACTCCTATCTGATGTTTCGATCAAACACTTATGTCAGACTTGCTATTATTGTAAATGTCGAAATCGGGAATTAGCTATAATGGCACACTTATCATAAGCGTGGAGTTTACATCACCTTTGTGTTTGAAAAGTAACCTTCAATGAACATCGAAGAAGAGACATTTTACATTGGAATCCATCTAAATATAAAAATATTTGTTATGATATATTTTTTTCGGTAGATACGTTTAAGGCATACATATTCGTATAAAGCTCATATCATGAGATTTCATCAAAATAACACTGGTAGAAATTGCAACATTCCGGGGAAAAAAGTACAAACAATATTTGTTCTTACTCTTGCATTAACAATTCAAAATATCCATCTTCCGACTAATAAACATACCTCGTCGTCTAGCTTGCTATTAGCAGATTGCTTTGCTGCACATTTTTTTAAAACATTTAGAATTTTACTTATGGACAATCATTTACTTTGTTTGCCAATCACAAAACCCTGGTGTGTTAAGTAAATGTCAACTTCAATCCAATTAATCACGACAGCGAAATTGCAGCTTTGATAAAAAATAAACCAAAAATCAGGCAGGGTTTAACGAGCATGTAGAGAATTGGAATAACATCAATCGTCTGATCCGTTTAGACAAGCATGCTGCTTTGCATTCTAAATGTTGCTTTTGTCTTTCTAAGTTTTCAAAATCGTGCGATGAAAAATTAAAAGATTAACCTGTTTCCCCCGGATCTAAAGACGTCATGCACTGTGAGAAACACCATTATGAACCATTGTTAAGAAAGTCTAAATAAATGTTGCTCGTGGCAAAGAGCGTTTCCTCCAGCCTCCATTGAAGTGTTTGTGGGAAGTTGAGCTTGTCTCTTTAAGCTTTAATATGAAGAAACAGGTTAAAAGTTAAACACCAACCAACGTATTATTCCAATTTTAACTGCCTTTCGCAAATAAATGAACTAGGCTCTTGTCGCAATTAATTTGCGTCATAATGTTTACCATACGACGACAATACGCTCCGGAGTTCGAAATGAATAAAGGTCGCCAAGTTGTTCTGGAATGCCGCTTTAAATCTCGATGTTCGTCACTCACACAGAGTGTGTCACACTTCCCATTTCACTAAATAGTTCGATATGACTCCAGTAAAGTTAAAACGAGCTTGTCTATGTTTAACATCCAGAGACAATACTACAATCAGTGTAGGAACGGACCATAAACGGACAACATTCGCGCTGTCTTTCATGGCTTGCCGAATTCGACAATCAATGGCTACAATTGTGGTTATCCTCCTTCAAATTCCAAGCTTGTACATACTTTGTAATTTTATTCCTAAAATACGGTTGCGACCTTGATATGTAGAGTAAATTACAATGTTGTGTTTTTATCACCATTCTTCATGATAACGATCATCTCCTGATACGCACAGCAAAACTCTTTGTTCAAAAAATGCAATTATCAAATATGCTCTCTATATTCATTTGCTGAAGATTTTATTTGTAGATTTACTTATTTTTAGACGAATTGTGACTCACCAACAAGGCCTTATTCCCTAAAAGATATCGTATGTGTATTATTTTTTAATCTTATTTCAGGACTGTTTTTCAAGGTCTCTGATATTAAGCAAGGTATATCAAATACAATGCAGATAACTGAATGTTGATCTTAACTTATTTCAAAGAGAATAGATCTTGTTACTCCAGCATGAAGTTGATTTTTATATTTGCAAATTAAATTTTGCAATCTTCGTTTTGTTTATTTACATTGATATGTATTTTAAACAGTAACACGATTGTGAAAGGTGGCCGAGTGATATAAAAATATTACAAAATACTGGAGAATCCGGGTATCGATCCCGGTACGTCTCACATGCTAAGCGAGCGCTCTACCACTTGAGCTAATTCACCTGCACACTCTATCACTATCTCGTTTGTTTAGATTTAATCAGAATTTAATGGCTCACTTACAAAACTTAAAGTTAAAGTTTGATATACCATGTATGTGTAGTTAACAAAGTCGGATTTTGTAGGCATAAAGAGCATACATATGAGGGGATTAGCTAGTGAGTACTTAAAGTGCACTTTTATGTCACCTGTTCTTTCCTCTATCTTATTTGTATAATTGCCAACACATTGTACGATTTAAAGTGTTTCACAATGCTGCTTTCATACATCCATATTCTGTCATACTGACATCGTCAGATGAAACTTGGATGTGTTCTATAGTTTTACCAAATGGAAACAATCATTTAACATCTAATAGAGTCCCCACATTTTCAAATAGTATTTGAGTTTAATGATTGATTTCAAATTGACAAAACATTACACTGCTATGCGTTACACCTATGTTTTTGTTTTACTGGAAGCAACAGGCCTATTGGTCAGCATATACAGCTGGACATTCCCATATAGGTGCGATTTTGACAGACATTTTGAGACTGCTACCCAGGAAATAGACATGACCAAACATTATCTAAAGGATCTTCGATGCCGGGAAAGCGACAAACTCCTAGGATTTGGACACATTTCTCTTCTCAGCGGCTTGGTTAAGACTACACAATTTGGAGTTTATCTAAAGCGTCCCTTGTGTGTGGCACTCCGCTTCCCCTCGCCCATGTGGCAAATTATAAATAGGTACTGTTGTCCCAGAACGACTCTTACTCTTATCTGGTTTCCAGTTATTCATTTTCTTCTTTTGTTTGTGGAGTTTGGTGTTGTTCTTGTGTGTGAGTTATTGTTTTTGTTCTATGTCTTTGGCGTTTACCCTGTGCCATTAAACGGGGTTTATGTAACTTTTGGCTACTGAGCTTGACTCAGTAGTTTTTTACATTAATATTCAAGCAAAAATCAAACATATGTAAAAACAAATTCCTTTGGGGCTTTAGAATATTATCCTGGAAATAAACTAGCTCATCAATATTGGCACAACAATACCAATCGTAATAAATAACAAGGCATAGAAAACACGCATTAGTTTAATGGAAACCGTGGTAAAAGTATATGTGAAATCTTCACTTTTTGCATTCTTCAGAGTTAACGTTACGTATTTAACATGTCTCTATAAAATGGATTGCAATATTAAATGAATGATACCACTACATTTCCCTTTCCTCATGATTTTTATTTTAGAAAAAAGTAGCCAAAGTTCATTAAGCATGATTAAATTAAGCTAAAGAGAAACACGATAACAAAACAACCAGTATTTTTTTCTGTCTCGAAATAATCACATACCGTCAGGTACTCGAGTATTTTTATCCATAGCATTAAAGTGATAAAATTGAAGGTTATATTATGTGAAAACAATTGCTGCAACTTGAACATGTGGTTCTTAACTAGTTTGTCCTTTAAATAAACTTTCAGTTGAATCAGAAACCGATTGCTTGTGTTAAATATTAAAGAATTCTTCACATTAGCTTTAAGCTTATAACATCATTGTTTTTATTTATGTATTCATTTTTATTTTTATTTATATCAATCATTCTCATTGGCGCAATGGTACGCGAAGGTATGTTTATCTGTTATGTGTGGAGCTGAAGTACCTTAACATTCAATTTTAATCACTGTGTACTGTAATTGATATAATCACTCCTCATTTAGTGATTGTTTTTGGCTTCATTTTACGTGCTCTAACTCTTTTGTGACCTTTTTTCATAAATGTAATATCTTCACAGACACTTATAATGATTCACGCATACTACAAAAGTTTCTTCGATGATTCTTCACCATAATTGATATTAGTGCTATAATAGATATAAACGCTTTGAAAGATATAAGCGCCATAATAGATATAAACGCAATAAGGTGCAAGTATTAATATGAGCGCAAGATGTATATAAACATGTCGCCGTTTCAGCTTCAGTTGTCCATATTAAACAAACATCTAACGTGCAAATCTAAAAATAAAACTACACGAAATCTGGAACACGAGACAAAATAGCTATTCCACCTTTTCGAATCCTCGAATGCATTTGCAATGAAAAACAAATGAATTTACATCCCTGTTATTTATATATACTTTCACGACGACATGATTGATGGGGTGGTACTATTGAATTAGGCGTTTTTCATAAAATGGAACTTTTGGACAATGTAAAAGCTTATTATAAGTGGGTAGAATGCACGAAAATGTGTTTGCCCATTCGGTATTATTCCTGAGTGTCAATTGTCTACAAATTGTAAGTACATCAATTTAGCTAAGACATGTTATGCCAATGACTTTCTCGGGGAGTTGCTGAAAATCTGAATAGCCGTTGAGCAACGCCATTTGTTTGATTCAAGAGCAATATAACTGTTGTATTTCTCAAGAGAAAATACAACTAATAGTTTGGTTTAAATAGGAAAGCGTTTGCCCAATGTCCAATGTTTAACAGTCTCACGAGATCAAACTCAGGATGGTTTTTTTTAAATTTTATTTTAAATTTCATTCTAGCAATTCATTTCTGGCGAACTTTGCTAGATTGTATTGCCATTTTTTAGTTTGTTCTAGTGTTATTCGGGAAACCGTAGAACCGGGAATAAACCAACGTATCCGGCTAGTTGACCACAAGCCAAACTCGCATGCATGCATAAACATTCAAGTTTAATTATCAATAAGAGAAAATTAGATAATCAGTTATCAGTTATCATTTTCTGTTTTCAGATCTTAAAGACAATATACACTGCAGAATAAAATGGGATAACATTCATTTACGTTCCTTAATCGCATGAATGGGTACATCTTAAATTATCTATATTAATCCTATTATCCATGGTTTGCACTACTAGATGAAAGGTGTTGGGGTTAACCGTGGACCGATTAAATTAGTTGTTATTTTCCCTGAAAACAAGGAGTGATACAACAGTAGTCTTGATACAGACACATTTTAGTGAACAATGTATAATTTCATTTTAAGCTTTCCTCAGAAAAAGTCCTTGCAAAACATCAAATAGATTTACTCACACTCTTTCGACATTTGTCATTCGAAATATATATGTTTTGGCTAACACACGCTCGTGAAACTAAACGTTATAAAAACATCGTGAATTTCATTCAGGCAAAAAATATAAATAAGCAACCTTTTTTATGTAATCTACCTACTTATATGAACATACCAGTGCTTTTCAGCAACGAATTAACAAATGGAATTTGTGATGAGATTGCACCTAAAAATTAGAAAAGAGAGGATTAATGACAATGTTAAAACCAGTGTCCTCACTTTTGGTTCTCTTTGTAGAAAGATGAATAAATATACTACAATGTTCATACATTAAAGAGCAATGGTGGTGTTTTGGGATCCACGTCTTTGAGTAGTGGATTTAAAGACAATATAACATCACCTTTATTAAAGGAATTCGCATATTCAGTGTTATTTGATATCTACAGATCAACCCATATTTTTCTCACCCTTTCAAAAGTCACTTTTCTTTCAGGCAGGTGTCAATCATTACACACTACATCTATAGAAGATTTCGTACTATACTGAAGATCTTCGCGCACCTTTGCGTTTTGTTGGTTTTCGCTTGAGTTTGTGTAGAAGAATCAGAGAAGCTTGACTCCAACACACATTACAAACTATATGCAACTTCAATGTGCGGTCGTCAGAATTGAGTGCGCTGTCAATAATGGTTGGATGTAACGTTAACTGAAGTGACTTTGTCTTTCTTATGCGCGATTTCACCGACGTAATCACAAATTCTTGTTGTCAATCGACCTACACATTGGACACAGTAAGCTCGATTTGCAAAAATTGCTTACGACGTCTGCCCTGTTTGCTCTTTTTCGTTAAAGAATCTTTGTTGCCCTCATTTGATGATTCTGTTGACAAAGTTTCCAAAGTTTCCTGCTTTATTTTCTTCTTGTATTTGACTGTCACCAGTAGACGGACTATGTCTACAACCGTTCGATTATCGGATGGAATTTCAGAAAGCTTAAATTGAATTATGTAAGTGTCTGCTCGGGTGTCTGAAATTGAAGACATTTCTTCTATCAAAAGATGTTCTTCGACATAAGCTGTATATGCATACGTGTTAAGAATACTATATTTTAAAAGTGCATATGAAGTTCTTCTTTTATAACAATAATAGTAAGGGGACAAGACCGGAACCTAAAATGTTACAACTATCTTGGTCGCATGTACAATGCTGTCTTCGTTTTGAACACATTTCGGAAGTTTTATCTGGTGATTCTGAGATAATTCGTGACATGCCGAGCGGCTTGAAAGGAATCCCATGAGACCTTTGTGGAGATTCGGTGTATTCATCAAGTGGAGAAGAGGTAGGGCGCCGTGGAGGATTCGTGATCCCTGTACGCCGCAGTATATCTGCTCTTATGATGGCCAAGTTTAATAGCACCTTTATTCGTATCTGTGAGAGTAAACGCTTTAGAGTTGTGGTGATCTAATTGTACAAGTGTCAGCCTCTAACTCACTAGCGCTGGATTCGACTTTATGGATATGATGTTAAACACCAGGACCGCCGACTCAATTAGACCATTCGTTTTACATTTGTCAAAGAATAGAGATGTTTCCTTCTTTTTGGCCATTTAGTATTAAGTATGTGGATATAACACTGACATGTCACAATGCATACTCTTCTATGACATTTGAAATTGAATATTAATAATAACACTTATCATTACGTCTTCCAAAAAAGTAAACATTAGAACAAAAGTTAGGTTCAATAAGATCCGCAACAATTATCGGCAACTGTTTTATTTTTCTAAAGCTTATTCACATTTGAGTTTAGGTAAGTTAAAACTTGTTTTTACAACGATTGTGAAGTAAGCTAGTACAAGATTGTAGTTATCACTCTCGTCGGCACGATGTTACGCGAAAGTGTAGTATTGTATAGTGGGGGAAACCGGAGTACCAGGAGAAAACCCACATGGCCGGCATGGTGATCTCAAACCAAACTCACATGCGCCCGGGACGGGAATCGAGCCCGTGTCGCCGGTGTAAGAAGCGAGCGCTCTATCCACTGCGCTAAGCGGACAACCTTTTTGAATAGTGTTTTATAATTTCACAGACTTGTAGATATTAGAATAGAGAATAAAGGTTGTTTGCCTGGCTAAGGGTAAGAATTTATTTGGTAAACCGTACCATGTCACATATTTGTGTCATATCAAAAACGTTCTTTTCAAAACTCATCTGTTTAACAAGTTATTTTCTTTCGTAAAAGAAATGTTGAAGAAAATAAATCGGCGAATTTGACAAATGTAAGACAGATTATTCTTTATTCTGAAATGTTAAACAGTTTTTCAGAATTATTTAGTCTATTTACATATTTGAAAATTTTATGTCGCCATTCTCATGAATAAACCAACGGACATTTAAGCACAATATGACATTCTTTACACGAAATAAGCGCAGTGAAAACAATAGACGTATTACTTATACACCCGCATACTTAGAAGTGTCAGTTAATGATACGCCGTAAGGGATTTGAATAAACTGAGGCACCTGAAGGTTTTGTCGTGAAGAGGTAACACTGAGTTTTGATATTTTCTTGGATCTTCGGGCCGAATTCAGACACCGGAATTCGCGTTATAATCGAGAACGACCAATATATACATAAAAAGGTCCATAGTTTATTATCTGAAACAAAAATACACGAAGTTTTACACAAATCTTCAAATTTAGATTCTAGTATACGATAAAGAATGTGTTTTGATTAGAAACACATTCCGGTTTATTTGTTAATCATTGTCAATCATTTTCTGTTTTAAAATTCGAAAATGTATTAATTTCCAAATTAATTGATGAAAAAAGTAACGGTGGTTAGAACATTTATAAATTAAATTATAACGATATTTTATTTTCAAGTTTATTATTGACTCGTTATTTAAATTCACAATTTTAAGAATTCTCATATGCACAAATAAAATAAATAAAGAATATTTGTTGATTTCAGTGTATTATCGTATTTAATTTTTCACAAATGGCGAAGCTGAAATTGTAGTATAGTCACGCATGAAACATATTACGATCTTACAATGAAGCAATAATTTTCTGCTTCGTTTATGCTTCAAAACTTCAAAAATCTTCTCCTCTTAACTTACTTGGACTAGAGCTTAGATGTTTGGCATGGTTCATCGTCTAGTGGACCTCTACAAAGATTGTTCAAATTATGGCCCTGGGGTCAAAATTGGCCCTGCCCCGGGGGGTCATGGGTTTTCTCTATATGTTTATAGTGAAAACCTTAAAAAATCTTCTCCTCTGAACTTACTTGGCCTAGAGCTTAGATATTTGGCATGATTCATCGTCTAGTGGACCTCTACAAAGTTTGTTCAAATTATGGCCCTGGGGTCAAAATTGGCCCCGCCCCGGGGGTCATGGGTTTTCTCTATATGTTTATAGTGAAAACTTAAAAAATCTTCTTCTCTGAACTTACTTGGCCTAGAGCTTAGATATTTGGCATGATTTATCGTCTAGTAGACCTCTACAAAGTTTGTTCAAATTATTGCCCTGGGGTCAAAATTGGCCCCGCCCCGGGGGGTCATGGGTATTCTCTATATGTTTATAGTTAAAACTTCAAAAATCTTCTCCTCTGAACTTATTTGGACTAGAGCTTAGATATTTGGCATGATTCATCGTCTAGTGGACCTTTACAAAGATTGTTCGAATTATGGCCTTGGGGTCAAAATTGGCCCCGCCCCGGGGGGTCATGGGTATACTTGATATGTTTATAGTTAAAACTTCAAAAATCTTCTCCTCTTAACTTACTTGGCCTAGAGCTTAGATATTTGGCATGATTCATCGTCTAGTGGACCTCTACAAAGATTGTTCAAATTATGGCCCTGGGGTCAAAATTGGCCCCGCCCCTGGGGGGTCATGGGTTTTCTCTATATGTTTATAGTAAAAAAAATCAAAAATCTCCTCTGAACTTACGTTGCTTAGAGCTTAGATATTTGGCATGATTCATCGTCTAGTGGACCTCTACAAAGATTGTTCAAATTATGGCCTTTGGGTCAAAATTGGCCCCGCCCCGGGGGGTTAGGGTATTCTCTATATGTTTATAGTTAAAACTTCAAAAACCTTCTCCTCTGAACTTACTTGGACTAGAGCTTAGATATTTGGCATGATTCATCGTCTAGTGGACCTCTACAAAGATTGTTCAAATTATGGCCCTTGGCGGGTCATGGGTTTTCTCTATATGTTTATAGTGAAAACTTCAAAAATCATCTCCTCTGAACTTACGTTGCTTAGAGCTTAGATATTTGGCATGATTCATCGTCTAGTGGACCTCTACAAAGTTTGTTCAAATTATGGCCCTGGGGTCAAAATTGGCCACACCCCGGGGCAGATGGGTTTTCTCTATATGTATTATAGTGAAAACTTAAAAAATCTTCTCCGAACTCACAAAGACAAGTAACGTCTAAATTTAAACTGGATAACATATTTAGTACACATACCAATTTTCAATATGGGCCACATACAACAATTAATAACAAATATACATATATAGATACACACGTAAAATCAAGTAGTGACAAGAGCTTAGATATTTGGCATGATATATCATCTAGTTGACTTGTACCAATATTGTTCAATCTTTGGCTCTGGGGTCAAAAAATGGCCCCACCCGGGCGGTCATGGGTTTCCTTATATATGTATATGATGAAAACTTAAAAAATCTTCTTCTCCGAAACCAAAAGGCGAAGGCCTTAGATATTTGAAATGAAGCATCGTTTATCGGACCACTATTAAGATTGTTCAAACTTTAGCCCTGGGGTCAAAATTGGCCATGCCCTGTGTTCATAGGCTTAGGTTTTCAATATTTGTATATAATGGAAGAATGTGCAATATATGACAGGTGAGCGATTCAGGGCCATTTGGCCCTCTTGTTTAAATATTGTGCTTATGTGAATCCTTTTGATTAGTTTTTGTCATAGTTTTACATGTAAATAAGGTATAAGTTGTCCTAGACACAACTTTATACTAAAAGCCAAATGAGAATTATGAAGTATATACTTTCAAACTGTCTTGGCTTAAAATTGTCATTCCATGTTTTTTTAAGATGCCTTTAAGTCTATTGTTTGAAATATGTGTAAAAAATAAAATGTAATAAAAATCATTGTGCTATAATTTTATTATCACGCCTTCATCAACATTTGTTGAAATATTACTAAGGAGAAAACTGTCTGAACACCTGAGCACTGAAACTTCCATCAGTTTGTTTGAGCGCTCAAACATTTTACCAGTTTTTCGGTGAAGGCATCACTGCAAAACTGGAAAATGTTCAAGCGCTTAAACAAAATGCCATTACTGAAAAAGTGTTAGAGTGGCCTAACAAATCTGGAAATTGTTCGAGCGCTCAAACAAAATGCATTGAAAGAAAAGTGTTAGGGCGCTCAAACAAACTGGTTTCACAGGAAAATGTTCGAGCGCTCAATCAAACTTCCAACTCTTACAACTAATGTTATCGCTTGAACCAACCACCCACTGTATCTTCACAGCATTTTGTTTGAGCGCTCGAACAATTTGGCCTACTCAGTCCAATTTCATGAGATCATTTCTCTGTGTAAAGATTCTCTGTGTTCGAGCGCTCAAACAAGTTTGAATTATCAATGATCTAAGAAATTGAAATTGGAAATGGAGTCTTGGAAAATGTTTGAGCGCTCAAACAAAATGCCACCACTAACAAAGCGCTTGAACCAACCATTCGCATCAAAACCGGCCACCTTCGCCTAATTTTGTTTGAGCGCTCAAACAATTTGGCCTGTTCAGACCCATCATATGAGATAATCACTCTGGATCAGGTTTTTCAATGTTCGAGCGCTCAAACAAATAAAATTTCCAAATTGATAAGAAAATGAAGTTTGAAGCTGATTTTTAATGTGATTATTCAACACTGATTTGTTGATTTTAAGGCCTATAAAAGGTATAGAAAGACAAATCCCATTTGGTTATATATTCATTTTTATGCTTATTTTTGAAGTATATTGGTAGTTTTCTTTTCTTCATAGTTTACCTTTTTTGGAGTACCCCTTTGCAACCCGTTGCAAACCCATCAAGCAAAGTAATATAGAGTGTCGTTCCAACGCCGACTTGCGGCGAAATAATTATCCAAGATGTTTTTAAAGTTTATAACAGTGAATTTCCAAAAAAAAGTTTGTATTACAAAGTCAGACTGATTGAACATTTTTTTTAAATAGATGATAACATCGAAGTTATGTTCGACCATTTGTTTTCGTCTACTGTTTTGTACGAAAGCAAATGTTCAAGCATTTAGCTTAAAAAATAAAATAAAATTGTGCTTAATTCAAAACAATCTTAATTCAAATAAATGAAATCTCTACTTAATACCAAATCGTAAATTGTTGACATTAATTCCTGGTTAAAAGGTGAGGTATTCAATTTTGATAAAAGGGACATAGATGTAATTGATTATAACTGTAGTTCTTGAAGTTGATGTTTTAAATCCTTAGTTTGCAGTGAATACATAAAATTGGTATTTCACTGAATTTATTTCAGAGTTAAAAATCCTTATTTCAAGGACGGGCATGAGCATATAAAATGTTTGAATTTTCAAACGATAAAAAATTGAAAAGTGTTTTTTAAGAAAGCAATTTTGCAACTAAATAGCCTCAGATCCAGAATAAACATTAATGTCAAGAGATTTAGATATGATCCAGACTGTACCCACACCAACATGACAAGGTTGGCATTGCTTCTCCATTTCTGTACAACGTCTACAAGTATTTTCGCTATGCAGGTATTGAGAGAGGTATATGGGCTGGTCAAATGATGCCATGTGTTGTAACATCATTATAGCTTGCATATATCGGTTAGTGTTGCAGACGCTCAACAGGCAATGATAATTAATGTCAAACGTGGGCTGTAAATATGTGAACAATGAAAAAAAAACATAATTTCCTTCGAGAACACTGCTTAATCTGTATTCAATGACTGCTAAAGCGCTTGTTTTCAAATATAAATATTTGACTTTATCAAATATCATAAGTTTGTAATAAAAATATTTGTTTAATATTCAAACTAAGTGAGTGTTAAAGAATGCCAGGAAATCGAAACGATAAGGCGTTCAGAAATCCAAAGAAAATATCTATGAGTACTGTTAAAATTTGATTTATTTCTTTTTTCTTTTTTTATTTGTTTGCTAGTTTGTTTGTTTGTTTGTTTGTTTGTTTGTTTGTTTGTTTATTAATTTACTTATTCATTCATTCGTTCGTTCGTCCGTCCGTCCGTCCGTCCGTCTGTCCATCCATCAATCCATCAATTTTATTTATTTTTTATTTTTTTATTTTTTTATTTTTATTTATTTATTTATTTATTTATTTATTTATTTATTTATTTATTTATTTATTTATTTATTTATTTATTTAAATCTGTTTTTTTTTATTTTTCGTTTTTTTTTGTTTTGTTTTTTGTTAATTATTTTACTTATTCATTCATTCGTTCGTTCGTCCGTCCTTCAAAGAACATTGAAGAAGGGACATACTCATGTTCCATTTGAATCCATCTAAATATAAATATATTTGCTATGATATTTTTTTCAGTAGATACGTTTAAGGCATACATATTCGTATAAAGCTCATATCATTAAATTTCATAAAAATAAGACTGGCTGAAATTGCAACATTCGGGGGGAAATTGCAGATAGCTTTGCTGCACCTTTTGAAAAGCTTTAAGATTTTTAGAACTTTACTTTTGGACGTTTTTTTTTTTTGCTTTGTATGCTACCCTGCTGTGGTAATTAATGTCAACTTCAATCAACGTTATTCACGACAGCGAAATTGTAACTTTATTGAAAATGAACCGAAAATCAGGCTCGGTTTAAAAATTGGAATAACATCAACCGTTCGATTTTTATAAACAATCATGATGCTTTGCATTCCAAATGTTGATTTTTTTTCGTTCATAGTTTTCAAAATCTGGCGATGAAAAATTTAAAGATGAACCTGTTTTACCCGAATTTAAAGACGTCCTGCACTTTTGAAAACCCCAACTAACCCAATGTTAACATCTCTAATAAATGTCTCTCGTAGGAGTATAAGTGGGAATTTGAGCGTGTCTCTAAAACTGTGTTTATATGTATCTGATATTAAAAGTGATATATTCAAAACAATGCAGATATCTGATTGTTGACCTTAACTTATTTCAAAGAGAATAGTTATTCCAGCATAAAGCTGATTTTTATATTTGCAAATTAAATTTCTTCGCTTTTGTTCTTTTACATTGATAAGTAATTTTAGTAACAGTAACACGATCGTGAAAGATGACCGAGTGATGTAAAATTATAACAAAATACTGGAGAATCCGGGTATCGATCCCGGTACCTCTCACATGCTAAGCGAGCGCTCTACCACTTGAGCTAATTCCCCTTAACACAGGTTAACTATCTTTATTGTTTGGTTTCTATCAGAGTTTAAAGGTTCAATTATTAAACTTAATATTTTAATTTGATATACCATGTATGTGTAATTAATAGTCGGGTTTGTAGGCATATAGGGCATATACGTGAATGGATAAGCTAGTGAGTACTTGATTTGTACTTTTATGTCACGTGTTTCATCCACTATCTTTTTAGTATAATTGCCAAAACATTGTATGATTTAAAGTGTTTTACAATGCTGCTTACATGAACAGAATATTCTGTCACATTTACGTCGTTAGATGAAACTTGGATGTGTTCTACAGTTTTATCGAATGGTAACAATCATTAAACGTCTAAAAGAGTCCCCACATTTTAAAGCAATTTTCGAGTTTCAAGATTGATATCAAATCGACATTACACTGCTATGCGTTACACCTACCTATATTTTTGTTTTACTGGAAGCAACAATCATATTGGTCAGCATCGACAGCTGGAGATTCCCATAAAGATGCGATTTTGACAGACCCAGTGAGACTGCTACCCAGGAAATAGACATGGCCAAAACCTATCTGAAGGATCTTCGATGCCTGGAAAGCGATAAACTCCTAGGACCCATTTCTCTTTTCAGCGGCTTGTTTAAGACTACACAATTTGAAGTCTATATAAAGCGTCCCTTGTGTGTGGCACTCCCCTCCCCCTCGCCCATGCGACAAATAAGTGATTGGTACAGTTGTCACAGCAGCATTCTTACTCTTGTCTGGTTTTCAGTAATTCATTTTCTTTAAACGGAAATCAAACATATGTCAGACCAAATTCGTTCGGTTCTTTAGAACTGTTTGCTGGAAATGAACAAGCTCATCGATATGGGCACAGCAAAACTAATCGTAATAAATAACTAGGCATGGAAAACTCACATTGGTTTACTGTAAATCGTAGAAAAAATATATGTGAAATCTTCGCTTTTTGCGTTCTTCAGAGTTACGTGTTCAACAGAGCTATATTAAATGAATTGCAATAACAAATGAATAATACCACTACATTGCCCTTCCAGTAAAGGTGCACGTTCAATACGTGGGCGGTACGGTAAGTAATTATTGAAGTTGATGTTTTCATAATTGTTCTTTACTAAAATATGTTGCGTTCTATTTAACTTTATGAAAACAATGCACCACTTTGGTAATGAGGACATCATAGTTATTCTGGTACTATTCATTTATCGTATTGTCACCTTAGTGTAATAAGTCAACTGCATATAGAAACAGGATCAGATATTGAGTTCTTGTAGCCAAAGTTTATTAAGCATGATTAGATTAAGCCAGGCAGAAACACGATAACAAAAATAACAAGTATATTTACTGTCTGGAATTAATCACATACCGTCAGGTACTCGAGTATTTTCATCCATTGCATTATATTAATCAAGCTATATTATTATCAAAGTTTATATTAAGTGAAAATAATTGCTGCAATTGAAACATGTGGTATTACAGTTCCTAACTGGTTTGTCCTTTAAATAAAACATTCAGTTGAATCAGAAACCGACTGCTTGTGTAAAATATTAAAATTATTCTTAACATAAGCTTTAAGCTTATAACAACATTATATAAACCACTCTCATTGGCGCAATGGTACGCGAGAGTATGTTTATCTGTTATGGGGGTACCGGGAGGAAACTCATATATTTGGCTAGGTGACCACAAGCCAAACTCACATGTTGTCCTTAACATTCAAGTTTAATCCTTTTAAATGTCAATGATATAATCAGTCCTCATTTGGTGATTTTTGGGCTTCTTTTTCCGTCCTACAACTTTCACTTTTGTGTGACCTTATTATTTCATGTTAGAAATATCTTCACAAACACTAATACTAGCTCACGTATACTACAACATTTTATTCGATGATTCATCACCATAATGGATATTAGTGCCATAATAGATATAAACGCTTTGAAAGATATAAGCGCCATAATAGATAAAAGAGCAATAAGGTGTAATAATTAATATGAGAGCCATATTGGTATAAACATGTCGCCGTTTTAGTTTCAGTTGTTCATGTGAGACAACAACTTACGTCCAAATCTAAAAATAAAACTACATAAAAACTCGAACACGCGACAAAATACCAGTTCCAGCTTTTCGAATCCTCGAATGCATTCAATAATGTATCAACCCTGTTATTTATATATATACTTTAACGACGACATGATTTGATGGGGCGTTACTCCCGAATTAGGCGTTGTTTTAGAATGAAACGTTTGGACAATGTTTAAGCTTATTATGATTGGATAGAATGCACGAAAATGTGGTTGCTCATTTGGTATTATTCCCGATTCAAATGCTCAGTTTTAGCCGTTGGTAAAGTCACGATATTTCCATTTCTGTCTGTATCATGCGTCTACAAATGTTATGACATTAGCTGAAAGCAATTTGTAAAGCACGTCTTTGTCTTGATTCAAATATTAAATGAATGATGTTGACAGGAAAAGCTCCGAGTGTCAATTGTCAACAAATTGTCAGAACATCAATTTAGTTAAGACATTATATGTCAATGAATTTCTAGGAGGTTTGCTGAAAATCTGAACAGACGTGAAGCAACGCCATTTGTTTGATACAAGAGCAATATAACTGTTGTATTTCTGAAGAAAAAATACATCTAATAGTTTGGTTTACATAATCAAGCGTTTACCCAATGGCCAATGTTTAACAGTCTCACGAGGTCAGACTCAAGATGTTGTTTTTTAATTTTACTTTAGATTTCATTCTAGCAATTTATTGATGGTGATTGCATTGCCATTTGTTAATTTGTTCTAATGTTATGTGGGAAACCGGAGCTTGCATAAACATTCAAAATTATCAATAGGAGAAAATGAGATAATCAGTTATCATTTTCTGTTTTCAGATCTTTAAAACAATATACACTGCAGAATAAAATGGAAAACCATTCAGTTATGCACCTTAATCGCAACATGAATGTGAACATCTAGAAATATCTACTTTAATCCTAGTATCTATAGTTTGGACCGCTAGATGAAGTGAAAGGTCCTGGGGTTAACCGGTGACCGATTAGATTCGATAAAGTAGTTGTTATTTTCCCTGAAAATATGAAGTGATACAACAGTAGTCTTGATACAGACACATTTTGGTGAACAATGTATTATTTCATATTAATTTTTCCTCTGAAAAAGTAATTGACAAAACATAAAATAGATTTACTAACACTCTTTCTACATTAAGCATTCGAAATATATAAATCTGGCTAACACAAGCACGTGAAACCAAACGTAATAAAAACTTCGTGACTTAATTTCATTCAGGCAAAAATAAAAAAGAGAGCAACCTTTTTTATGCAATCTACCCACTTACATAATCTAACAGTGCTTTTCAGTAACGAATTAACAAATGAAATTTGTGATGAGATTGCACCAAAACAAATTAGAAAAAAGGATTAAAGACAATGTTACAACATGAACTTGGGTAGAGGTTTTACGAAGATCATGTATCCTGCAGTGAGAGTTAAAAGACACCCAATTTAATGACTAGACTGTTGCAATGCGTTTCAAGAAATCATGAATTTTATACAAGACTAATCCCTAGTCGAAGATTGAATTAAGTGTATGCATATACACTTTATCTGTTGTCAAAATAGCCAATGACATTGTTTTTATTTCGTATTAATAAATGCATTTCAACTGTCATAATCTTAGAAATCAGACCATATCTGTACTCTAAGAACTTGTCTATTATTGAAATTAAGTGTATCTATATACATACTTTCATTCGGATGGCAATCAACAATATCACATTTTTTTAGAAATTATCGATGTATAAAATAAAATAGAGATATTTTCAGATCTTGAGTCAACATTAACATTTGCAAACATGACAATTATTTGTACGACCTATCAATACAATATGTATAACATGCTACACATATCGCAATTCAGTGATAAAATTGAAGATATATCCTATGATTTACATATATACGCTAAATGGAATGGAAAAGCTATGCACCAGTTGCTACGCGGACTCAATCGTAATTCAAATACACTGAAAGCGGTCTTCCGAATTAATAGGAAAACCTGCGTACTCACGTTTGGTTCTCTTTGTAGACAGCTGAATATATATAGTACTATGAACATAAATAAACGAGCTTTTGTGGCGTATTTGGGATCCACGTCTTTATGTAGTGGATTAAGAGACAATATAACATCACCTAATAATATTCAGTGGTACTTGATATTTAAAAATCATCCCATACTTTTCTCACCCTTTGAGATGTCACTATTCTTTTAGGCAGGTGTTGTTAATCATTTCACTCTACATTTGTAGAATATTTCGTACTGTATTTACTACGTCATAGTGGAATTCTCTCTTGATATATTTTATTGATTTCTTTGACATTTCGATGTATGCAACTGTCTTTATAACTTGTAACTTAAATTGATGGCTATTTATCTGTTGATGTGACCAAGTATTGTTTTTAGGATCTCGTTTATGGTTAGTAAAATGCACTTTTTAAGAATTAATTTTAAAATAAAGTGTGGCAAATCATAAATGGTGTTAAACCTAAGCTTCTTGCGACTCTTCAACAAATGTTAATATATGCTCAAATAAAGTGCCCAAATTAACGCGATTCAACAAAATACTGTAGCTTGGTTGCTTGATTGTCGTCTTAACGTTATGCTATCAATGTTTTAAATCAGATTTACATACACGGCAGCTTCTTACGAATCCCTGTTGGCGAGTGGATAAGATGTCGGCTTCCTTTTTTGCTAGACTGTAACGGCAAGGTATCATTCCCCACCAAAGCTAGACTGTTTGCAGATGCAATACAGAGAGAAAAGATGCCAAAACTTGAGCGAGTCCTTAAATGCGAATCTAGAACAAAATGCTTTGAGAATGAATAAATAAGACTGGACGCCTTTTCTGTAACAATCTTGGCGCACCTGTGCGTTTTGTTTGTTTTCGCTGCTTGAGTTTGTGTAGAAGAATCAAAGAAGCTTGACTCCCACACCCATTACAAACTATATGCAACTTCAATGTGCGGTCGTCAGAATTGAGTACGCTTTCAATAATGGCTGGATGTAACGTTAGCTGAAGGGACTTAGTCTTTCTTATGCGCGATTTTACCGACATAATCACAGATCCTTGTTGTCCATCGACCGTCACATTGGACACAGTTAGCTCGATTTGCGAAATTTGCTTACGACATCTGCCCTGTTTGCTCTTTTTCGTTACAGAATCTTTGTTGCCCTCATTTGATGATTCTGTTGACAAAGTTTCCAAAGTTTCCTGCTTTATTTTCTTCTTGTATTTGACTCTCACCAGTAGACGGACTATGTCTACAACCGTTCGATTATCGGATGGAATGTTGGAAAGCTTAAATTGAATTATGTTCGTGTCTGCTCGAGTGTCTGAAATTGAAGACATTTCTCTTATCAAAAGATGTTCTCCGACATAAGGTGTATATGAATACGTGTTAAGAATACTATGTTTAAAAAGTGCATATGAAGTTCTTCTTTTATAACAATAAAAGTAAGGGGACAAGACCCGGAACCTAAAATGTTATAACTATCTTGGTTGCATGTACAATGCTGTCTTCGTTTTGAAAACATTTCGGAAGTTTTACCTGGTGATTCTGAGAGAATTCGTGTGATGCCGAGCGGCTTGAAAGGAATCCCATGAGACCTTTGTGGCGATTCGGTGGATTCATGTAGTGGAGCAGAAGTAGGGCGCTGTGGAGGATCCGTGATCCCTATACGCCGCATTATATCTGCTCTTATGATCGCCAATTTTAAAAGCTCCTTCATTCGTATCTGCGAAAGTAAACGCTTTAGAGTTGTGGTGATCTAATTGTACAAGTGTCAGCCTCTAACTCACTAGCCCTGGATTCGACTTTATGGATGATATGATGTTAAAAACCAGGACCGCCGACTCAATTAGACCATTCGTTGTACATTTGTCAAAGAATAGAGATGTTTCCTTCTTTTTGTCCATTTAGTATTCAGTATGTGGATACAGCACTGACATGTCACAATGCATACTCTTCTATGATCTTTGAAATTGAATATTAATAATAACACTTATCATTACGTCCTCCAAATAAGTATACATAAGAACAAAAGTTAGGTTCAGTAAGAAGCGATCCGCAACAATTATCGGCAACTGTTTTATTTTTCTTAAGTTTATTCATATTTGCGTTTAGGTAAATTAAAACTTGTTTTTACAACGATTGTGAAGTAAGCTAGTTTTGTAGTTATCACTCTCGTCAGCACGACGTTACGCGAAAGTGTAGTATTGTATTGTCGGGGGGGGGGGGGGGGCAGAGTACCAGGAGAAAACCCACATGGCCGACATGCTGATCTCAAACCAAACTCACATGCGCCCAGGACGGGAATCGAGCCCGTGTCGCCAGTGTAAGAAGCAAGCGCTCTATCCACTGCGCTAAGCGGACAACCTTTTTGAATAGTGTTTTATAATTTCACAGACTTGCAGATATTAGAATAGAGAATAAAGGTTGTTTGCCTGGAAAAGGGTAGGAATTTATTTGGTAAACCGTACCATGTCACATATTTGTGTCATATCAAATACGTTCTTTTCAAAACTCATCTGTTTAAAAGGTTATTTTCTTTCGTAAAAGAAATGTTGAAGAAAATAAATCGGCGTATTCGAAAAATGTAAGATAGATTATTCTTTATTCTGAAATGTTAAACAGTTTTTCAGGATAATTTAGTATATTTACAGTTTTGAAAATGTTATGTCGCCATTCTCATGAATCAACCAGGGGACATTAAAGCAAGATGACATTCTTTACACGAAATAAGAGCAGTGAAAAACAATAGATGTATAACGTAAACACACACACATACTTAGAAGTGTCGATTAATGATACACCGTAAGGGATTTGAATAAACTGGGGCTACCTGAAGGCTATGTCGTGAAGTAGGTAACTCTGAGTTTCGATATTTTCTTGGATCTTCGGTCCGAATGCAGACACCGGAAATGGCGTTATAAGCCAGAACGACCAATATATACATGAAACGGTCCATAGTTAACTTTCTGAAACAAAAATATACGAAGTATCACACAAGTCTGCTTGTTAAGTTCAGTCGGCTGCTATACCGATGTTAAATAAAACGTTAAAGCTGTTACTCATATTCATTTTATTTCATTTATGTCAGATAAATAAATGTATTTCTAAACATTGCTTATCTGTAAAAATGTGAGTGCTAAAACTGATTATTATTATTTTTATTTATTATTATTACTATCATCATCATCATCATCATCATCATCATCATCATCATCATCATCATCATCATCATTATTATTATCATTATTATTATTATTATTATTATTATTATTATTATTATTATTATTATTATTATTATTATTATTATTATCATCATCATCATCATCATCATCATCATCATCATCATCATCATCATTATTATTATTATTATTATTATTATTATTATTATTATCCGTTGTTTTAAACTGCTATGTTATCGGAAGATCTGCAAATTTGGTAAATCAAGATTTTTTTTTAAAATTAGAAACACCTTCTGGCTTTCTGGTTAATCATTTTCAATCAATGTCCATATATATTGATAAAATAATCAACGATTGTTAAAACGTGTTTACGTAAAAATAATAACGACCTTACACTGAAATCAACATTTTTCTAATACCTTTATGCTTATTTTCGGAGTTGTATTAGGATTTTTTTTAAATGCCACCGTTTTTTAAAGGATATTGTCGCGACTCTACCCGTTTGACAACACTCCCGCAAAATTATAGATGATGAGGTAGCTGTCAATTTCTGGTTCTTTGAGAAAAAGTTCTTCGATATTTGTGTTCTAGTTAATTATTCGCTCGTTTTGGAAATCCGTAATTTCAAAATTCCCATTCATTGAGTAAATAAAGAATATTTTTTTATTTCAGTGTAAGGATGTATTCTAGTTCACAAGCGGCGAAGCCGAAATTGTAGTATGATCACGAATGAAATAAAATATGAAATTACACTGCAGACAAAAAAAATTCTTCATCGTTTCTGCTTATTTTTGGAGTATATAGATTTTTTTTCTAAATATCCCTTTTTTGAGTAGCCCTTTGCAATCCGTGGCACAATATTTATGCAAAAAGCTACAGAAACAAGCTCAGTAGCAAAACATAAACCCGGTTTAGTGGCACTGGGTTAATACCAAAGACATAGAACATAAAATCACGAACAAGAAACACCGAAGAACAGCACAAAACTCCACAAACAGCACAGTGCATACATACTATATATAAAAAACTAGGTATGTTTATCAAGAATTAGGTACCGCCTTGGAACGGTCAGTAAAATGTCAATTTTAGCTGCACAACCCTCATGCGCAGTTGTAATCGCCGGTGATATATACTAAATAACCTCCTAGATGTTTATTAAGTTTGTAATTGCTAATTTTCTAAGAAGTTTGTATTATAAAGTCAGATTGATTGAATTAAAAATTAATCAAATAGATGATAACATCAAGTTATGTTCGACCATTTGTTTTCGTCTACTGTTTTACCAAAAAGATTGAAATTCTCTAAAAAAATCAGTAAGTTCTGCTTATTTCCAAACAGTATTGATTTAGATAAATGCAATCTCTATTTAATGTGGAATTAATAGTTTTGGGCATAATTTACTGCTTAAAAGGTGAGGTAATCATTTTTGATAGAAGGAGAGGTATCTAGAATTGATTATAAAAGTAGTTCTTGAAGTTGATATCTTTAGTGTGCAGTGAAAATATAAAAAAAAAATTTTCACTTCAGCTATTTCAGTGATAAAAAATTAAATTAAACATTTGTTTCAAGAGAACGCGTGTTTCGTCTCATTCTACCTTGGAACAAAATAAATAGATAAGATCCAGACTGTACCCACATCAACATGACAAGGTTGGCATTACTTCTTTATACCTGTACAACGTCTACAAGTATTTTCGCTATGCAAGTATTGAGAGAGGTATACGGTTTCGTCAAATGATGCCATAAGGTGTAACCTCATTGTAACTTGCATATATCGGTAAGTGATGCAGACGTTAAGCAGGTAATGAGAATTAGTCAAAGGTGTTGCAAATATGTGAGCAATGAAAAAATCATCCTTTCCTTCGAGAACTCTGCTTAATTTGTATTCGCGGATCCATCAAAGCTAAAGCGTTTGTTTCAAATATCGTTTGATTCTTGACTTTATTAAAAAAGCATAGGTTAGTAAGACTAAAATTCGTTTTATTCAAAAACTGGGAATTAAAGAACGCCAGGAATTTTTAGTTCAGACGATAAGGCGTTCAAAAATCCAAAGAAAATATCAATAAGTTCTGTTCAACAGTATGTATATATGTATGTATGAATGTGTGTGTGTGTTTGTGCGTGCGTGCGTGCGTGCGTGCGTGCGTGCGTGCCTTTATTTATTTATTTATTTATTTATTTATTTATTTATTTATTTATTTATTTATTTATTTATTTATTTTTTATGTACTTATTTATGTACTTATTTATGTACTTATTTATTTACTTATTTATAAATTTATTTATCTATTTTTATTTATTTTATTTTTTTATACATTTATTTACTGATTATTATTTTTATTATTTTATTTATAATCTATATATTTATTTAGTCAGTTACTTATTTATGCATTTATTTAGTTATTTTATCAATTATGTTTTCATTCAGGTGTTTATTTATTTTTTCATTTCTTTATTTTTGTATCATAATCTATTTATCTATATTTTCCTTTGTGCCCTAAACTACTTCATTACGTTTATAAACCAATTTGTTCGTAAAAGTCATTACATTAAACAAACTTACTACTGATTAGCGCTCATGTAGTTCAAATCTGCTCTCCTTCAGACAATAGCTGCATTTCTACTGCTGAACGATCATTGATCCACAATTGTTCTCCGATTAAACAATTTTAAAGAGTTCACGGAAATCCATCACTAGTTACACACTTGTAGGAGATATCATGTCTCTACATGTGCAGTGGTGGCAGCAGCATCCAATAAACCAATGCGTCTTTGCGGTCTGCGATCTAAGGCTTACATGATGTTTTTAACCTTCCACATACCCATGTTCAAGAGCGGATTCTTATTCGGTGGAATCATTATGCCTCATCATTATTTTCGTATGATTATCTTCCTTGAATACGCAGCCATGACAAGACAAAATGTTTCAAAATAGTTTAATTAACACGTAAATATAACTATTCACGTTGTTATGACCACCATCCCATGCCACTTTTAGGCTAAAATTTAAAGTGTTAATAGTTTGCCCACGATTCACCATTTTTAGAAGACAGTTTAAACATGAAGAAGGTAACCGTTAAAAAACACAAAGAAACAATCATTTAAACAGTCTTCGCA